>NC_063202.1:12562292-12567292 GCF_017589495.1 Alosa alosa
ATTCAATATCTATATAGCCTGCTAAAAGTGAAACTGAACCTTATCATAAAGGCACCTTCTCAACAACTTTACTGTTCAATCTGGACCAGCAGAATTTCTTTTTGAATTTTCCCTTCAATAAAGCGGGGATTTGTGTGTGTGTAGTTATGTCTGACTGATGCGTGTGATGTGTGTGTGTGTGTAGTTATGTCTGACTGATGCATGTGTGTGTGTGTGTGTGTGTACTTATGTCTGACTGATGCATGTGTGTGTGTGTGTGTGTGTGTGTGTGTGTGTGTAGTTATGTCTGACTGATGCATGTGTGTGTGTGTGTGTAGTTATGTCTGACTGATGCATGTGTGTATGTGTGTGTGTGTGTGTGTGTAGTTATGTCTGACTGATGCATGTGTGTGTGTGTGTGTAGTTATGTCTGACTGATGCATGTGTATGTGTGTGTGTGTGTGTGTGTGTGTGTGTGTGTATGTGTATGTGTGTGTGTGTGTGGTTATGTCTAACTGATGCATGTGTGTGTGTGTCGAGTAATCGCCTTGTCGAGGAGGCCCTAACCCTGCAGATCATAGACAGAGAACGCATAGGCCTACTGTATGCTTTGGGTAAAGAACACTTTGCATGTCCAGTGTACACGGAGAATGACAGTGTCTTGGAGCGGCCGCACCCCCCGCAACTCCACTTCCAATGTCACTGATTCCGACAGATACAGACATGTGTGTGTGGGTGTGTGTAGTTATGTCTGACTGATGCATGTGTGTATGTGTGTGTGTGTGTGTGATGTGTGTGTGTAGTCATGTCTGACTGATGCATGTGTGTGTGTGTGTGTGTGTATGTGTGTGTAGTTATGTCTGACTAATGCATGTGTGTGTGTGGGTGTGTGATTATGTCTGTGATCTGTGTGTGTGTTATGCCTGTAAAAGCACAAAAGCTAAATAGGACGTCACCCCTGCCAGACTCAGCATCAAAGTCAGTCAGTGCACATAAATCATTTGCATTTGATTTGCATCAATGTGGCCAAGGCATCAACTTACAATGGAAAAGTTATTTCCTGCTTCTCCCCTATGTGTGTGTGTGTGTGTGTGTCAGGGGGTCTCATGTGTTGAGGTCTGATTTCTCTGTGTGTGTGTGTGTCAGGGGGTCTCATGTGTTGAGGTCTGATGTGTGTGTGTGTGTGTGTGTGTGTGTGTGTGTATGTATCAGGGGGTCTCAAGTGTTGAGGTCTGATGTGTGTGTATGCGTGTTTGTGTGTATCAGGGGATCTCATGTGTTGAGGTCTGATGTGTGAGATAAGACTTTATTAAATCCCACACCTGGGAAATTCACATGTCACAACAGCCCAATAATAAATAAATAAAGTAAAAGAAGATTACATACAGTATGTCCAGTATGTGTGTGTGTGTGTGTGTGTGTATCAGGGGTCCCACCTCACTGACATTTACTTTAACTGAACACATACACACACACAAACACACACAGACACACACACAAACACACACACACACAGATCTATTACACGTGTGAGCGAAAACTTTTTTTCAGTCAGTTGCTGTAGCAGCTTTAACAGTTTTGTAGTTTAAAGAAGCCCTATGCAACAATTTTTAGCAAAAATGACCTTATTATGCAGGTTGAGAGTCGTTGGTCGCTGATGATTCTACAACACTTTTTGGGTCGTTTGGTGGGTGCTTCGTCTCCTCCTAGTGCTTCTCCGCGGAAAAAACGAATATGCAACTTTCTGGTCCCATCCCGAACAAATCCGGATGTGACACAGCGGAAGTATCCAATCATGTCTTGAAAATTTTGTCAGATTGTAGTTTCTAAGAAGACTGCAAAACGGACTCCGACTTGGCTTTGTTGCTGTTGAAATTGTAAGTAGCCTACCCTTGGGTGAACTTCGTTTTTGTAATGTGATAATGTGAATGTGATTGTAATTTGATAGTCTCTTGAACAATGTGTTTGCTCGACCGTTCTATTGTCAGCCCTGTATGTGTTTAGCTTGGTTTCTTGATGGCTAGCTCGCAAGCTAGTGGGGGGTTAGCGTAGCAGTCACTTGCTACCGAAGCTGCAGGGGGAGCTATGTTGTGAAAAATGTGAGCCCAAATTAGGCGTAAACCCAGAAACAGCGAAGGAATAACCAGACCGGCATAGGGCTTCTTTAAAGGGCCGCTCACACCAGGAACGAAAACACACTGATCATTGTGTGTTTGTGTTCAGCCTCTCTTCTCCTCTGTGATATCTACAATTCAATGGATTCTGATCGGCTGTCAGCATTCTATTGTTCTCAAAATTGCTCTCAAAATGATCCCCAGCGATTATCATTATGGTATGCGGTGTGTGGACGTTGTCATTCATATTAACTTGAACTTAAACTGTTGTTTTTTCCTTTATTGTTCCTGTTGTGAACGGCCCTCAACTCCTATTACTGAAACAGTTTAGTAGTTTAACCAGAGACTTTCTCATGAGGAGACACAGCACTCGGAAGACTCTGTTTACACATATCCCTCTCCTTCCTGTAATGTATATGTTTGCCTCCCCATTCACTTGGGTAGGAAAATAGCTGCCCGATAACTGCCCAGAGTGTGTTACCAAGATCCTCAGGAGTACGTCTCTGTAGTTTTATTGGTTCAGCACTTTCCACTCCACTTCATGGCTGGCAACACTGAGCTGTCAAAATAAGGGAGATTTCCAGGGTTTCTCACCCAAAATAAGGGAGATTTCCAGGGTTTATCACCCAAAATACAGGACATTTTAAATATCCATCTTTCTGTTGCTATCGCTCTGCTAAAAGCAAAAATTCAGACTACAGAACTGCTGCACTAACTAAACAAGCTCTGAAGCTAGCTCTAGTGTAACTGTGCTTACAGATTGTAGTTGTTATTAGTGTAGTTATGTAGTTATTAGTTGTCCCCTTAGGGAAATTCTTTTTCACATTTTCCATATGTTTCTTGAATGTCCCCTTGGGGATCAATAACGTATTTATCTATCTATCAATCAATCTTGAGGCCTGATGTGTTGAGGTCTGATGTGTGTGTGTGTGCGTATCAGGGGGTCTCATGTGTTGAGGTCTGATGTGTGTGTGTGTGTGTGTGTGTGTGTATCAGGGGGTCTCATGTGTTGAGGTCTCCTGAAGGTTTAAAGATGAATGCACAAGGACCCACTGGGGAAAAGACACTCTCAGCATGTCTGTCTCTACCTGTTGGTATCCCACCATGCAACTGGAGCTTGGGGGCATGCTCATCATCTCCACTAGAGGGCAGAAGAGGACAAGAAACACTGCCAGCCAAACATGCTGTGTAATGACAACATGACCAGTAGCCACAGAGATGACCACCAGAGAGCACTCTGGGTAATATGAGCTGGACTCACACGCCAAATAAGTACAATTTTATTGGTTTATTGGTAGATAAAGACACAGATACAGTCACGTCTGACACACACACACACATACACAGTCTGACACAAACACATACACAGTCACATCTGACTCACACACATACACAGTCACGTCTGACACACACACACACAGTCACGTCTGACACACACACACATATACATAGTCACGTCTGACACACACATACATACACAGTCACGTCTGACACACACACACACATACATACACAGTCACGTCTGACACACACACACACACACACAAACAGACGCAGTCACGTCTGACAAACACACATACAGTCACGTCTGACACACACACACACATACAGTCATGTCTGACACACACAGTGGACGGGTCAACAGGAGGAGAGAGAGGGAGAAGGTGTGTGTGTGTGTGACGGGTCAACAGAGGAGACCTCATCTGACTAGCGGCAGCTTCCCTCAGAAATGCACAAATAAATACAAAACAGGACATACAAGCTTCTCACTCGTTTCAGTAGCTGAGTGTGTGTGTGTGTGTATATATATATATATATATATATATATATATATATATATATATACATATTACACACCACCAGTCAACATTTTTGGACACAGCTGCTTATTTGAGTGTATAGAGAGCAAGAGAGAGAGAGAGAGAAATGGTGTGTGTGTGTGAGAAGGATATATATATGTATATATATATATATATATATATATATATATATATATATATATATTAGTTAAGAACTATTATTCATACTATACATATTACTGAAAAATGGCATGTCCAAAACTGTTCATCCCCTTTTTAAATAATAATGGCTCTGGTGACTTTCTCAAAGTAAACGGTAACGCTAAAAAAAGAGGCTACACTGAGATTCTGGAGGAAAAGATCAGGCAGTGTGCCGAGAGACCTGCCCCAATAGGCGGCATTTAACCATTAAACCACACAATGATCCAAAACATACAGCCAAACAAGGCAAGACAGGGTTAACAGAGTACAATATCAACATTTTAGAGTGACCCAGCCATAGTCCAGACCTCAATCCGTCAAAGAAGTGAGCACAAGGCCAGAGTGATGTTTCCAGTGATTGTTTAAAAAGGGTGCTTTTGAAATGCTTCTTTTTTTGATTCCATGTTTCTACCACATTGTCTTGCAAACTTTAGCCATGTGGCAGTGTCATTTTCAGTCAGAACAAACATATTGAGTCAAGAGATAATCAACATGACATCAATATGTGCCAGGGGTATGAATAATTTTGTTCTTAACTGTGTGTATATATATATATATATATATATATATATATATATATATATATATATATATATATATAGAGAGAGAGAGAGAGAGAGAGAGAGAGAAAGAGATGGTGTGTGTGTGTCTGTAATGGTAAACACTGTTATAAGTATATGTTTAAGTATAACTTTTTTGATCCCGTGAGGGAAATTTGGTCTCTGCATTTAACCCAATCGGTGAATTAGTGAAACACAAACAGCACACAGTGAACACACAGTGAGGTGAAGCACACACTAATCGCGGCACAGTGAGCTGCCTGCTTCAACGGCAGCGCTCGGGGTGCAGTGTGGGGTTAGGTGCCTTGCTCAAGGGCACTTCAGCCGCGGCCCACTGGTCGGGGCTC
>NC_063202.1:12579792-12587292 GCF_017589495.1 Alosa alosa
GCAGACCTGACACGCACATACACAATACACACACACACACACACACACACACACACACACACACACACACACACACACACACACACACACACACACACATAGATTGATTTGATTTGATTTTATTAGCAGCATAAGCAGCATACTTATGATAGTACAATGACTAAAAGCCATGTGAGGGATAAAATGCTGAAGTCAGAGGCTCATTTCCAACATTGGCCCTGTTGTTAACCTCCCCAAGGAGAGAAGTTGGGGGGCAGCCGTGGCCTACTGGTTAGCGCTTCGGACTTGTAACCGGAGGGTTGCCGGTTCGAACCCCGACCAGTAGGCACGGCTGAAGTGCCCTTGAGCAAGGCACCTAACCCCTCACTGCTCCCCGGCGCGCTGTTGTTGCAGGCAGCTCACTGCGCCGGGATTAGTGTGTGCTTCACCTCACTGTGTGTTCACTGTGTGCTGAATGTGTTTCACTAATTCACGGATTGGGATAAATGCAGAGACCAAATTTCCCTCACAGGATCAAAAGAGTATATATACTTATACTTATAAGTTCAACTGCAGCCATGAAGAGCATTACTGTTGGGCTCTGTTAAGCCTTGGTGCTTTGGAGCCAGGCAATAGAGAGAAGAGAGAGAACCCCAAAGGTCTGATGAGATATCAAAGACACAAACACTCGTCACCACAAACATCTCATCCTGCTCTTCACTGACGACTGGGCACATCACAGCTGCTGAAGTACAATACCAACACAAACACAAACAAACATCTCCAAGCATCTCTCCTGCAGCTACTGAAGGACAACACAAACACAAACACAAACGAACATCTCCAAGCATCTCTCCTGCATGCAGGCTTGAGCTGCTCGGGGTCCCTATATTCCGTTGCTGTGGCAACCAGAGGAAGAGGAGGGGGAGCATCAGCTGATTAGTTGGCATGGCAACGGGAGATATGTAATCCCGGCAGACACACTCTAATCAGAGCTCACAGCCAGCGGGTCACACACACACACACACACACACACACACAGCCAGCGGGTCCCAGGGGATCAGCCTGGGGGTAAATGGCGTGGAGGGAGAGTGGAAGGAAAGACAAATAGAAAGAGAAAGGAAAAGGGAGAGTAAGAGAGGGAGAGAGAGAGAGAGAATGAGAGAACAAAAGGAAAAGGGAGAGTAAGAGAGGGAGAGAGAGGGAGAGAGAGAGAATGAGAGAACAAAAGGAAAAGGGAGAGTAAGAGAGGGAGAGAGAGGGAGAGAGAGAGAATGAGAGAACAAAAGGAAAAGGGAGAGTAAAGAAAGTGAGAGAAAAAGTGAGAGGGAGAGAGTGAAGGGAGAAGAGAGAGAAAGCGAGGGAGATGGAGAGGGAGAGGGAGAACTAAAGAGAGAGAGACTGTGAGTGAGAGAGAGACAAAAAAGGAGAGAGAGAGTGTTTGAGAGAGAGAGATTATGTGTGAGAGGGAGAAGGAGAGATTGTGTGTGAGAGAGCAAGAGAGGGAGAGAGAGAGATTATGTGTAGAGGGAAAAGTAGAAATGGTGTGTGAGAGAGAGAGTGTGAGAAAAAGAGAGAGGGAGAGATTGTGTGTGAGAGAGCGGGAGAGAGAGGGAAAGAGAGCGGGTGAGAGAGGGAGAGAGAGATTGTGTGTGAGAGAGAGAGAGGGAGAGGGAGAGAGAGATTGTGTGTGAGAGAGCGAGAGAGAGAGGGAGAGAAAGAGAGAGATTGTGTGTGAGAGAGCGAGAGCATGTGACTCCACTCCAGCACAACAACAACACTGGCCGGGAAGAAGGGAAACGGACAATGACACAGAAAGCTGACCCCCCCACACACACCCCACACACACACACACACACACAGACACACACACCCCACACACACACACACACACCTCATCTCACACACACACACCCTCACACACATACAGATACACACACACACACACACATACACAAGCACACACACCCTCACACATACACACACACACGCACACATACATACACACACACACGCACACATACAGACGCACACACTCTCTCGGCTCCGACTGCTGAAGAGTTTAACCCCTTCCTGCCCAGGGCACAGCTCTCAGCTAGAGAAGGGTGGAGAGGTCCCCGCAGTTAGGGATGCACACTTATAGACAGGGCTTACGCACACACGCGCACACACACAAGCACACACATACACACACTCATGCACACACACATACACACACACACACACACACACACACATGCACACATACACACACACACACATGCACACACACACACACACTAGGAGTGTAACGATACACCAACCTCACAATTCGGTTTGTATCACGATTTTTGACCCACGGTTTGATACGAACCTCGATTGTTTTCTTGTTTCTTTTACAACTCCACCTCTTTAATTAGCTGTCTGGCTGAAGCCTGTTACTTATTTTTTTATTTTTTTTATTGAATAACATTACCTTAGAACACCAGAGGATTACAATATAATAATGTAATATATCTGTGTTATTTATATCCTGATATAAAAAGAGAGAATACTGAGGGCCAGATGTACGTAGATTTGCGAACGTAGCGTTATCAGCGTCATGGACAAACCGCAGATTGCGAACACTGTCAGACCCAAGTTTCCGTTGTATTTATCAAACTAGTGTAAACTGCGCCTTTCTCTGCCTTTCTCCGCCCATAAACACAATTTACGAACGTCCACAACTGAATGGCAGAGCCTACAGTATACAAGTGCAGTTGAATGAAGTTAACTGATGACAACATTAAAAAGAATCAAACTTTAGCGATCATAAAATTATAACATACATGATAAGATGTCAACAAGCAGGGAGAGACAGCTGTATCGCTGTGTGGGGCGGAAGCTGCACTGAATACAACAGGAAAGCCCTGCAGCATAGTGAACACAGCTGGAAGGATCATTGGTGCTTCCTCCCTCCCTGAAGGACATTTACACCACCCACCTCACCGCAAGAAGGCGACCAAAATTGTGAGTGATGCAAGTCACCCCGCCACAATCTGTTTGATCTACTGCCCTCTGGGAAGAGGTACAGAAGCCTGCGCTCCCAAGACTACCAGACTCACTAACAGCTTCATACACCAAGCTGTAAGGATGCTGAACTCTCTCCCTCCTCTCCCCCCTCCACCCTCAGCTACATAACATCCTGGACATTGGACCCACAATGGCCGCCTGCACTACTCCACCTGCACACTTGAACACTTGCACACTTGTACACTTTACAACTTGGTGTTGTTGTCCTGAAAACACAACACTTCTGCTGCTCTTACATAACTTGCACCACTATGCCACTTTCTTTATTACTTAGGTCAAACAGTATTTTATAGTATTTTACAGTATTTGCACTAGTATTTTATTGACTGTCTATGCACAATTTCAACAAAATTTTGCTGCTCTTATTTTTTCATTATTATTATATGTGCCCTCTTATTTACTTATTTACTTACTTTTTTGTTTACTTGAATGTTATGTTTGTCTGTGGACTTAAAATTGGTCAAATATGTCTTGTCTTCACCGTGGGATAGTGAGAAACGTAATTTCGATCTCTTTGTATGTCTGGAACATGTGAAGAAATTGACAATAAAGCTGACTTTGACTTTGACTTTGACTTTGAGATAATGAAGATCAGTAGTTTTACTCAAAGTACTTGTGCACGTATAGGCTATGGAAAATTGGTCAAATCTAGCAAGTAGGAAAGTTTAAGTGAATGACGTGAAAGTGAAAGTAAGACATTCAAAAGGCCAACGAAAGTTAAGGTTGCTTTTGATAGTACAAATACTTACAAAACTGGTGCTCTAAATAGCGATTCTGTTGTCTTTGAAAGGTTCTCTTATTGACGCATTGAACGGCAATCTGGATTAACACCTGCTTTTACAAAGCGGAAGTATTTAGGCAGAATAGGCGTGTGCTTTCAGGAGCAGTCTTTGTACATACCGCTGAATACATAATTAAAAGCTCTTTACTCTTCCCCTCCCATCTTTTTTACGCTAAACTCCCACTTTCCCCTGATCCTCCCATGAATGCATATGCATGACACCTAAAACGCAATTAGCCATGTTCAGCTCCCCGCGACAGGCAGTTTGCGCTTTACATCATTGCGCCTGTTTGTACATACCTCGCAATGATTTTACACGCGACGCTTCGCGAAACAAATATGCCTGAAGTGGGCGCAGATGCGTTAATACATCTGGCCCTGAATGTCTGATGACAGCACACTTTATGCAGATTAGCCTATGGCCTAGGCCTACTATTTATATTACAACTCTAGGTCTACCTCTTAAATTAGTTGTCTGGCTGAAGCCTGGAAATATTGTAAACGAAGTAGCATAGTTGGCTAGTTTATCAAAGTTTCAAGGTAATACTTGTTCTCCATGGGACAGGCCCTTTTGGGAAACACGAGATGTTCAGTTAACTTGAATGCAAGAGTTTTAAACAAATGTGTGCACCATGCTAATGATGCTAAGCGGATTTAATAGTAATTTAGCTAGTCGTCTTCTATGCGTCCTTGCTTTCACGATTGTGAATGTTTTATTTGGACTGTGCTGGCCGAGTTGCGCGTGTTCATTGCGCGAGAGAGGGAGAGGGAGAGCGAGAGGAAGGGAGAGCGAGAGAGCGGGGCAAGGAGAGGGGGGTTTACTTCTATACTGTTTGGTGAAAACATAGTCTACAAAAGCAATGAGAGGTATGAAATTATGATTTATTTATTTATTTTTGGACAACGTAGGCTACCGGTAAGTAAAGCGGGAGATGTGTGTTGCTTATGCGTGAAACACTAGAAAGAGTGTGTCGCGGTTCTGCCTTTTTACACCGCGACACAGGATCGTGGATATGAGTGCCGCGATTTCGGTTTCGAATCGCATATCGTTACAGCCCTAACACACACACACACACTTGTGCGACACACACACACACACACACACACACACACACACACACACACACACGCACACACTTGCACACACGCACACACACGTGTAACATGGCATATGGAACTGGGTGAGTTACACACACACACACACATACTGTATGTACTGTATATTATATGCATAACATGCTAGCACCACAGAACTCTTATGTTTCTGAAGTACAGTAATGTTCAAAGATCCTTCATTTCAAGCTCCTTCTGTGTGACCTGTTACGTGAGGCAGCCAATCACCAGCCGCTTTACATCTCTCACAAATGTTTATTGGCTAACAGGCGCTAAGATTTCTTTCTTTAGGTATTGGAATTTGGCAATGAAATATAATATACAATAGGATCGGAGCAGTTCACTCAGTGTCACCTTTATGGCATATGAAGGAGCTACCCCACCTTTATGACAAGACAGTATGGCATATGAAGGAGCCACCTCACCTTTATGACAAGACACTATGGCATATGAAGGAGCCACCCCACATTTATGGCAAGACACTATGGCATATAAAGGAGCCACACCACCTTTATGGCAAGACACTATGGCATATGAAGTACCCACACCACCTTTATGACAAGACACTATGGCATATGAAGTACCCACACCACAGGCCCAATTTGAGTTCTGTCCAACATTGGAGGTATAATCAAGGAAAAAATCAGCACATTTTAATTGTCGCAATAATGCCGATAGCCGTGACCATTTTTGTAATAACAAAACTATAATCATATATATCTCTAGTGGCTCATAAAAAAGTTGAGTGGATGGTAGATTTTGGAATTAATCAGCTATAGTGGCAGGTGGACAAAATATTTAATTTTCATCCCTGGTGCGTACGTGTGTGTGTGTGTACCTTGGTGAACATGGGCTTGCCGTGCTGGGTGACCATGGTACACTGGTCGCAGTCGATGGAGATGCTGGCATTGTGGAAGGTGTGTGTGTGTGTGTGTGTATGTGTGTGTGTACCTTGGTGAACATGGGCTTGCCGTGCTGGGTGACCATGGTACACTGGTCGCAGTCGATGGAGATGCTGGCATTGTGGAAGGTGTGTGTGTGTGTGTGTGTGTGTGTGTGTGTACCTTGGTGAACATGGGCTTGCCGTGCTGGGTGACCATGGTACACTGGTCGCAGTCGATGGAGATGCTGGCGTTGTGGAAGGTGTGTGTGTGTGTGTGTGTGTGTGTGTGTGTGTGTACCTTGGTGAACATGGGCTTGCCGTGCTGGGTGACCATGGTACACTGGTCGCAGTCGATGGAGATGCTGGCGTTGTGGAAGGACTCTTTGGAGTGTTTGAGGATGTAGTGCAGCTCCGTGACTCCGCCCTCAAACACTGTACTGAAGTAACGAGGGATGAGCGTCCGTCCGATCGCTAGAGAAGAGGAGAGGGATATAGGGAGGAGGTAGGAAGAGAGAGAGGGATATAGGGAGGAGGTAGGAAGAGGAGAGGGATATAGGGAGGAGGTAGGAAGAGGAGAGGGATATAGGGAGGAGGTAGGAAGAGAGAGAGGGAGGGAGAGTATTCAATGTGAGTATTCATATCATTTCAATGGGAAATGTGAGTATTCATATCATTTCATTACATTACAACCTGCATGACCTAAAGACTGAAGACTATCAGATTCAATCTTAAACTGAAAAGGGTTTATCTCTCCCTCCCTCCCTCTCTCTCTCTCTCTCCACACACACACACACACACACACACACAAAAAAAAGTGAAAGTTTATAAAAAAACGTCCTAAACGGCCTAAATCTTCCAGGGGGAGGGAGGGGGAGAGAGAGAGAGGGAGAGAGAGAAAGGGAGAAAGAGAGAGAGGTAGAGAGGGGAGGGGGGGTCTAGGTGAGATTTTTTCATCTCAAGCTTCTGCATCCCCGTACTGAAGCACACATGAAGAACATGAACTACGCTGGACTGGGGGGAGCAGCATTAACTAAACACACTCTCTCTCCCACACACACGCACACACACACACACACACAGCCATAATTATCAAAATACACTTCCCTGCATTAACGCTGGCAGTTACAACGGGCGTTACTTTTAGAAAATCATACAGGTGTCCAGTTAACCCTGATACACTCCAGTGTGGCCATGCTGCACACACACACACACACACACACATGCACACACACAGCACAAAATTAGAGAAACACACACACACACACACACACACACAGCACAAAATGAGAGAAACACACAGACATAAGCAGAGAGATGAAACTGGCAGTCATGGGTATCAGAGCAGCACAGCTCTTTCCATCTCTCCCTCCATCTCTCTCTCTCTTCATCTCTCCATCCATCTCTCTCTCTCTCCCATCTCTCTCTATCTCTCCCTCCATCTCTCTCTCCCTCCATCTCTCTCTTTCTTCATCTCTCCATCCATCTCTCTCTCTCCCTCTCCCTCCATCTCTCTCTTTGTCTCTTTATCCCTCTTCCTCTGTTTCTCCCTATCTCTCTCCCCCTCTCCCTCTTTCTCTCTCTCCTCTCTCTCTCTCTATCCCTCCCTCTTCTACTGTATATTATACAACCAGCTCACTGTCAGGGCTAGTAGAGAGAGAGAGAGAGAGAGGAGAAAGGGAGAGATGAGAGAGGG
>NC_063202.1:12597292-12609792 GCF_017589495.1 Alosa alosa
TTCTTTTTGCATTTTTAGTTTTATGTTCCACACTGGGAAGCATTATAGTTTGATACTGCAGCTGAAGTTAGACTTGAAGAAGAATCTGTCTGTTCACCTGTTCATTCCACTATTGGAAAGTTGATTACATTTCTATGTTAAAATCTTCTATTAAAAAAAAGATGGAAAATAACTCTTTGTGTGTGCTGTAAAGTGGTTAGAAGAAATTAAATCTAAATTGGCTAAAATCAGTATCGGCAGGTCAAACTCTGTGAAAACTCGGATATCGGAATTGGCCCAGAAAATTGCAATCGGTGCATCTCTAGTTATCACTACATACTGTATACTGTTTACTGTCACAAACACACACACACTAGGGATGGGCATAAAATCCATATTGCGATATACATTGCAGCCTTTTGCGGTAACAATATATATTATATTAGAACCATTTCTGAACTTGTTACATAGACCCTAACTGCTACATTTATTTTTTTTAAAAGAAAGAAGGAAATGTAGTATGTAGTTTTGAGAACATGTATTGTGCAAAACTGTAATTATACAACAGAATGTTGCAGATAAATAAAATTCAAGTGCACTAGCTGCAGAGACCGTAACAGATTACCCCACTGAACTGTTGCCCCACACGCTCTACAGCAGGGTGTGCAAACTTGGCTCAAGGGCCACATTGGGTTTTGAAAATTGGCCGGTGGGCCAATGTTTAATGTTTCATATAATGTAAATGCTAATAACAGTAAGTAATATCATTTTTAAATTTGATGCTGTTTAACTCATTTATAAATGGTGCACTGTCACTTTAAGCATTGTGTCCACACGTTTAGTTCTCATAATGATCTTTGCTTCTTTCTTATAAATAGGAGATCGCAATTATCAACAATGACAAGCCATCTGGAACCTCCCGCTCTCTTTCTCTCTCTCTCTCTCTCTCGCGCGCGCTCAAACAAGTTCCCATTTAAATGAAGTAGCATAACGTTCAAGTTAGATCTGCTGCAATAAAGAATACAAAGAGCATCATCATCTCTATGTAACATGCTGTTTTGACACTGACAAAGATAACCACAAAGATAACAAATGCTCGGCGGACAAACACTGATCCTGTGGAACTGGATCAGTTTTCTTCTTTCAAATCTCCAGTTTTTTGTAAGCTACATGTTGGCTCAATGTTGGCATGACACACACACACACACACCACATACACACACACACACAGACGCACACACATGTAAGGAGTCCTAATGTTTCTATACTGATCAAACTCCTGATCATGTGAACTGTTGATTAATTACCTTACCACATGATGGTATGACCTCATGGTGGGCCCATTGTCACATATGGCTGCTACAACAACTTTTGATTATATCTCTAACCTTTGCCTTTTTCACAGGAGAAACTAACTAGGAAGCAGGAAATGTAATTAATGTGTACATTGTCATGTCTTGATTAATGCACTCTCACTACAACAATGGTCTCAAGTCTCATCAAAGTACTTCTCATGTGACCCAAATTCAGCTGACCTCCAACCATGTGATCCCAAATCTGCTGACCTCCAATCATGTGAATGTAACCAACCACAAACTAGGTAGCCTATTTAAGTGAAGTTTACAGAGCATTCTAGGAGCCATTCTGTAGTCAGAATCTCCCGCACCACTAAGGTGTGTAGTCATCATCCTCTGAGCTGGTATGTTCATTCTCTGATTGCTTCATATGGTTTCCTAAATGTTCCTTTAACCTGTTTTCGTAACTTTCACATTATTCATTTAGATGTACCTTCTATAATGTATTGGATGAATTGCTTGTACCTGACAAATAAATTGTGATGTTCTGACCCGCATAGCCTTACTATTGTACTTGTAGTCCAGAGTAGCAGTTTAGGTAACGTTACTAGCATAATGGACGGTTGGGATTAGTTATCGCCCAGTAGAAACTAAATCACCTGGGAGCTGGCATGTTATTATGAAATGACCAAGCATTACACAGCGGTGGGCAGTTTGTCAGCGATGGTCCTAGATTGGTCGCGAAAACCTAGCACAGCCTGACCTCCTGTAGCATAGGAATTTGCTCTGTCTAACACGCTGATGAGTATAGCAGTCCGGATCAGCATGTAACCTCTGACCACTTCCAGACCAATACGTGTTATGTTTAGGAACCGCCCGAATTAATCGGCAGATGGAGGAGACCTATAGTATATATTCCTAAGCTTGAGCGCGTGTCACAAGAAAACGAGTTAGGCATTCTCATTAACAATATGTATTGCGGGCGTATCAACCCACTAAGGATAACAATGTTACAATGAACCGAAACTTTTCTAATATTGAGCGGAGTCAGATTTATTAGGTTTAACAGGGGTTTATAATCAATTGATATATTTCCAACAGCGCGCGGACAGCTTCATGATTTCCTTCGACCACTCCCAGTTTCCTCATTGGTCCTGACGAGTGACGTCATTTACACACACACACACACACACACACATCACACTCTGTGTTGAGTAACTCTCACTGCTGGATCTGACTGCTATAAAAGGGTCAAGACTGATGCATAGAGGATCAAGGCTGTTTGTTTTCCATAGCAATACACATACACACGCACACACACATGGAAAATGATGGCTTATGTCATATGTTTCTATTTCATATTTTGGAGTGTGTGAGTGTATGTGGTGTGAGTGTGAGTGTGTGTGTGTGATTAAAAACTCCCGCAGCAGTCTATCTGACCTCAGCTTATAATCCTCTCTCCATCTCTGTCTTTCTCTCAGTGTGCTTTGTGTGTGTGTGTGTGTGTATGTGTGTGTGTTCGTTCGTGTGTGTGGAGGGTTGAGCAGAGTCTAGAAAGGCCACTGATTACGAAATTCTTCACTTGGTATCTGTATTGAAACAATGATGTTGGTATTGTGACAACACTACCTTTGACCGAAACTCATGGTAGGATCATTTCATGGGGCGGGTCTTTGCCTCTGATTGGCTGTGGTCCAGATGTTCCTGTACGCTGCTCCGGGCTGTGTGTGTTTGACACACTTGTATGTGTGTGTGTGTGTGCTGATACAGGTTTAGTCACCGAGAGTAGTTTGTAGGTATATACGTATGTACATGTTTCTAAATCTCATCTGCAATCTTTCTGTTATTTTTTGATGTAAGTCATGTGTGCTTTGTGACGTTTGTGAAGAACTACCCTTTGGGAATGAGTGAGTGAGTGAATCTATCTATCTATCTATCTACAGTATATATCTATTCCCTCATTCTCTCTCTCTCTCTCTCTCCCTCTGGACTGTGGAATACCGTAATAGTGAGTCACCCGGTGTATATGTACTGTATATGTGTATATATCTATCTGTGTGTGAATATGCATCTATTCAGTGTGTGTGAGTGTGAGTGTGTGTGTGTGTGTGTGTATTGGAATAAATAAAGCCATATTGATTTGCATTTAACAGTGTGTGTGTGTGTGTGTGTGTGTGGTGTCTTTGTGTGTGTATGGGGACAAATAAAGCCATATTGATTTGCATGTACCAATGTGTGTGTGTGTGTGTGTGTGTGTGTGTGTGTGTTGAGCCAGCCAGGCCCTGAGCCAGAGGTTTATGGGAAATCCACGAGCTTACAGGCTGACTACCAGTAAATAACAGCAAATACTTTAATATTAATACTTTAATATTAACAGCATGCCATAACAACAACAACAACAATAATAATAATATTAATAATATTGATAATAACAAAATGATAATTGTTGTTGTTATCATCATTATTATTATGACAACTATCTAGTGTAAATAGCAAGAACATGTCTAGTTTGTTTAAAAACACTCTGTCCTATAACACACACCCTCTAACACACGCCCTTTGTTCTATAACACACACCCTCTAACACAGCGGTCCCCAACCACCGGGCCGCAGGACATTCCTAACCGGGCCGTAGCCTACGACATGAGTTTTAAAAAAAATGCATGCAAACTAATCTAAATTTAATTCGCAATAATGTCACATTTTTACATGGCATAGGCAGTTGTTTGATTGCACGCATGTTTGCATTTTGCAAGGTCTATTTTCTTCGCCTGTCTGTCCCTGCTTCAACACTTTTTACATATTGTCTTCAGCGCCATGCAGCCTCAGGTCAGCTCACTTCACTTGATCAGTTCTTGGCTTAACGGTAGTGTCACAACGGTTAGCTAAACTGCTAGAATGAGCAACAAAAACAAGCATCTTTAGCAGGTCACTGGCCAGAGTGTTTGAGTTGCGAGAGCAGAAAAAAGTCACCGTTAGCTGCACATTTTAGTGATGAGGACTGGGTGTCAAAACTCGCTTACCTGTGTGACATATTGGGTTGCTTTAATGACCTCAACCTGTCACCCAGGGGAGATGACGACGGTCTTTAAACTGGCAGATAAAGTCGCTGCATTTAAAGCCAAGCTTGATTTGTAGGGACGACGAGTGGACCAGGGTGTTGATATGTTCCAAAAGTAGTGGGGGTTTTAGGAGAGACTGAGGCAGGGCCCTTTCTCTCGCAGCTGGTGCGATCACCTTGTTGCTTATCACCTTGTTGCACTCTCAAATGAGTTTGAGCATTACTTCCCATCCTTCAAAGATTCACGGCAAAACCAATGAGTGGGTCCGCAACCCATTTGTCAACATCCCAATAGTCCTAACTTGTCAGCGCAGGAGGAAGAGCAGTTGATCGAAATTGCAAATGACGGTGGTCTTAAGAGTGTGTATGAGGAAACCTCTCTGGCGGGTTTTGGATCAAAACCAAAGCAGAATATCCCCGGAATAGCCGTGAAAAGCTGAAAACGTTTCCCACCAATGTATGTATGCGAGGCTGGGTTTTCGCAATGACTGCAACTAGACAAATTGCGCAATCGACTGGACATTTCAAACACACTGAGGGTGTCACTGTCTTCCATCACCCCAGATGGAAGCTTCTTGTTGCAGGGAAACAAGCAGGGCTCCCACTGATTATATTCGTAATGCACGTTTAGTTCCCATGTGTTGTTCCCATATTTTGTTAAGCATGTTCACACTTATAGATGTAGCTTCAAGTTGTTCAATATTCATAGTTCATATTGTTCAATTTTCACTTCTTCAAGTTCACGTTTTCACAAGAGATCGTTACCTTCACTGTTCATACATAACTGGAGCTAGTTCTTTTCAAGTAATGCATGCACAACACATATGGAACATGGAACCCCCAAACCCCTTCCCCGCCGGTCCGTGAAAAAAAAATAGGAATCAAACCGGTCCATGGTACATAAAAGGTTGGGGACCCCTGCTCTAACACACTCCCTCTGTCCTATAAAACACACCCTCTAACACACTCCCTCTGTCCTATTACACACACCCTCTGTCCTATAACACACACCCTCTGTTCTGTAGGACACGCCCTCTGGCAGCATGTGTTGCTATGATTACTCCTCTCTCACTAGCCAATCAAATGCAGTCATTCTTAAGACAGTATGTGTAATATAATATTCTCAATTTTAAATACACAACCATCCAACCAAACACTCCAACACACAAACAAGCTGAATATATGCCAGAGGAAGAACACTGAAGAACACTGAGGAAGGCATTTGTCCCCAGGGCCATTGAACTGTTCAATGCTTCACTAAAAGGAAGAGGAGAGATAGACTTCTCTGCATAGTCTGTCTGCCTCTCCACCTTCTCCATGTTTGTGTATTGACTGTCCACTGGCCTACTGTTTTACTGCTACACAGTTTACATGCTATATTAGCACATATGCAAAACCCCTCCCTCCCACAGCCTGGATTGTGGCCGTACCACATAATACTTAAAGGTCTCATTCATTGAGAAACCGTTTAATACTTGTTACTTTCTAAATACTATAGCTCACTCCAAGTTGCATATGCATGCTGCACGTGAAAATGATCTTCTACCCCCATTGCCCGCATTAGCCAATGAAAGAAAATACACGGAAAAAAACAAGCCCGATCAGAAAGAGCCCTTCCCAATGACGCCGAAGGGAAACTGATTATTCATGGCCTCGCCACCTTGGCTTGTGACCGCCTACAGGAAGACTGGAAGATTTTATGCTAGGGATTGTCTCTCTGCAGCTAGTAGGAGCTAACAGCAAGTTGCTAAAATGGCGGAAGAAAATCGTGCCTGTGTTATTTGTGGCAATAACACATCAATGTTGCATGTCTTGCCTTAGAAAGAAGAGTTGAGGAAGAAATGGTTGGAATTTATCGTTGGAACACCACCACCGAAGTAGTGCAACATTAGTTCTGTGTTCCAATCATTTCGACCACACTCACTGCCTACAGTTAGAAAGTGGTTTTGCATCGATGTTCTGAAAACCTGGTTCTTACCGTCATGACGATCGACCACCAGCTCACAGGCTGTAAGTACAAACAAACTTTTCCACCTAACGTCTGTTACAAAATAGCATGTTCATATTCTTCACGTTAGCATGCATGAAAAGGGTACAAGCTAGGCTTAGGCTAGCCTATATTACAGGAAGCTACACCAGGCACAATATCTTATGCTTAACTAAGTATGGGTAACAGGGAAAATCAAAAACACAATACCCGTGCACTATTAGGCTAAGTTGCTATCACTAGAGCTCAGGTATTTACACTTCAGTCTAATTTATGTCTTCTTGCCATTATTACATTGATCTTTGTAGGCCTACAATGATGTTTTGTTTGATTACTTGCTGTTTTGTGATCTAACTTTTATTGTTGTGCTAGTTAGTTTCTAGAAGTATTTTTCTAGTAGGCCAATACAGGTTCTTATGTGCTCGTCAATGTTTGGGAAAGTCAATTCATGGGTTTCTTCAGGTCACTTTCCACAGGTGTATAAAATCAAGCACCTCGATTATGAATGCAGACTGCATGGTGCTTGATTAATACACCTGTGTAAATGGACCTGATGAAACCCATGAATTGCATAACAGATAGAATTGATATTACCGAATGTCTTCTTGTGGGTGTGCTACTTAGTACATCATACACCTTACCACAGTCACTAAAATATTTTTGTTTCCATTGTGCCAGTACAGTTTTGTGTGAGATAGTGAATGTCCTGTGTACTATTAGTATCTTGTAACTTGACAGTAATACACATTTATTTACTTTAGGTACCCAAACAGAATACTTCATGAAAAGTATGAGTATTGATACAAGCACTTCGGATACACCATGGGCATGGGGGCCTGCTACCTCTACTGCCATCAAGCCTGTTCATCCAAGGCCAGCTAGAAGACCTCGGGTTGATCAAGAGGAGGAGGAGGATGAAAGCGACATCTCCACAATAACACCTGATGGCTCCACCTATGGCCCAGCGCAATCAAAGAGCAATCTAATAGAATCATCACAGCCAATAAAATAATGTGTTTTGTGTGTTGTCCCTTCGGATCCCCAGGACAATACAAGCCGAAACAACAAATCAGACCTTTTTCCCTAAATAATCCCAGCACCATCTTACAAAGGATCTGTAGGCCAGATGTCTGCATCGTCTGGCAAAAAAGGACATTGTTAATTCTGTGCATAGTTTGATGTTCTTGTTTTGTGTTTGCATTATTTTAATAGACTGCAATATTACTATTTGTCAGTGTTTCACGGACCACCAAGCAAAAAAAAAAAACAGTAGACCACTTCAACAGTATATTACACAATAGGCCTTCTCACTGAACCACCTTGCTTATTGTCTTTGCACCTTGCTTATGGTGTCAGAGGATTCATATGATTTAAACTGGTATAGGTTACAGTGTTGCAGAACTGTTTGGATTTACATACAAGTTGGTTCAATATTGCAAACAACTCATCTATTATATTTTACCACATCTACTTGTGGAACACTTGAGATAGCTTATGACCACACTTTGAGTACCACTGCTGTATGTAAATATAATAAAGTTATTTATTGAAAATTGACCTGTTTCGTATATTTGTTTTAGGAGTTTCATCAGTTTTTGTCCCTTTTAAGCTAAAGGTTCATCTTACCTTTCATATCTTCTGTCTCACAGAGTATCTTGGGCCATAGTCGTCATAGTCGAATGTTTAGTGCATTTTGAAGGGAGTACATTATGCTAAGGCAGACTGGTTCTAATCCTGGGTACAGGGTCATACAGACAACAGGGGTACTGGTGTTGCCCATTTTTCTAACCACATGAGCAATCCCCTACTAAAAAAGTAGTATAGGAATCTTATAGTATTTGGGACAAAATATTATAGTAATCTTATAGGAATAATTATTATAGGAATAATTGGGACATACTATAGAAGTACTACTAATAACTCTATAATATCCTGTAACCGCTATAGTTTTTCTATAGTAGTCTTATAGTACCTTTAGTGTATAGTATGTCCAAATACTATAGTATTCCTATAAGATTACTGTAATATTTAGTCCCAAAATACTATAAGATTCCTATAGTAGGCTACTTTTTCTGTCATACGTGACAGAAAACAACTTGAGTAGGCCAAACTCTGCCAATGTCAGGCTATCAAAGCCATAGTTCTCATTACCGGAGAAGTCACATTCAGAACACATTCTCTGCTTCTGTAGGCATTAGGGGTGGGCGATATGGACAAAAAATAATATATCAATATTTTTTGTGATTTTGACGATAACGATAATTAGTCAATATCCTTTAAAAAAAATTGTAAAAGTCTGAGTTACTTTACAGCTCATTATTTATGAATAGCATCAATACAATAATAACCAATAACCTAACCTGTGACTTTTTAACCAAATCAACCAATGCATTGTCACTCTATGACACATTTCCAATTTTGCCCCCACTTGTGTGTGTGGAACATGGTCTAGCCAGCTACATTAGAGAAGATGACTAGGCCTAACAGTTTCTCAAGAGAAAGTCTGAAGCTGAAGTTCCTTTCAAAAACCTTTACTTAGGATTCACTGTAAAACTAAGCAGACCAACAGAGTACATCTCAGCTATTCCCTTCGATGTTTTGTTTAAGAGAAATCATGTAGGCTAGCATTCCAAGTTACAGAATAGAAACTAATGTGTTAGCTTATGGCTAATGTATATGAGAAATCCCATAGAGATGCTAACTGTTAGCATACACGTAGATATTTAGAGCGAACTTTAGTCCATTTACAAAAGGGTTACATGAGAAGAGTTCTTTGTTTACAACTGACTACTAAAATGCAAATGTTTTCTCTCCATATAATACCATGTAGGAAAAAAGGACTGCCTCATCAATGCTACGTGAACAGAAGTACTGTAGCTGCACAAAATCCCTTGTAGGCTACGTCTTGATCTCGCTACACAAAATAAACATTAGACCTGTGTGTGACAACGTGGACCCACTAGGGATCATGTGACACTTGCTCTGCTGCAATGGGGCTTCTCTTGCAAACACCTCCTGGATTTAGTGAATGTATGGGGTTTCAATGCGTGATTTCGAGTGTTTTTCCCCCATAAGTAATTTAAATACTCGATAATGTAAATTTGCACATTGTTAAAACAACAATCACGATATTATCGCAGACGATATATATCGCCCACCCCTAGTAGGCATTCTGGTACAATTCCAGCAAAATATAGCTAGGTAGGTGTGTTTGCATTTAGATCTATATATATATTGGGCTATGACCAAGTGGTCTTTCAATGATAGTATCATGGAATTCAAACCATAACTATCTATTCCGATAGCATTAGCAGGCCAGGTCAGTGGCTGAACTGCATTTAGGGTGCTTACCTGTGTTGTGAAGTAAAATATCTACTGAAGATTGCAAAGACTTTTGACTGTGTAAAGAAATGGGTCTTTATTTTAAAACATTTCCAACTGTTTATTACTTCAAAGCAAGATGACGATTGTCACAAACGTTTACCTCTTTTAGGAGAAATTTTAAGCTGACAGGCAATTGTTACCATTCTATTAAACCAACGCTCACCGACAAAACGATCAGGAAGCGGTTCTTCTTCCTACTGGATACTAGGATCAAACACATGAAGTTGTATCTCCGAAGACATTTTGTGCAACAGTTTTGACTCGAGTTTTAGCCAGGTTTTAGCACTGTAAAGTTGAATATGGAGCTTAGCACAGGTAGAATCGGATGAGGATGCACTGGAGGAAGCGTCACAGTACTGTTAGCCAATCAGAGGTGAATTCATTAGCATGTCATTAATATTCATGACTAGAGGCTAAATCCAGTCGTTCCTCCCTTCCACCTTCCCCACCAAACTAGAACAGCATGAAACAGACGAGGACAGCATTTTTTTCACCAAAACCGGCTCACAGGGCATTCATCAATACTACAGACCACTGCAAAATTAATGAAAAAACGATGAGATGAGACCTTTAATACTTGACCAATGGCTGTAACCATTACTTCAACCTATTCTTGCACTGATATCGTTTTTATATTACTTTGTCTACCTTATTCTCTTATATGTCCATATTTATTTTATGCTGGTCTCTAGACTTTATTCTTGCACTGTTGCACTGTTGGACTTATTTGCACCATCACCATGACACTCATTCTCAGAGCACCTTACCATGCATACAGAATCACAGGCTCAGTCCCTGCCCTGTCACTGCAAGTGCCTCATGCTTGATCATCCTTAAGCACACTATGTGGATATTTGATTTAGTTTTATTTAGTATATTTTAGTATTTTTTTGTCTTCTACTGTCTTTATTGTTCAGTGGTGTTTTTTTAAATATTTATATACTTACTATATTACTTTGTCTGCTGTAAGTGCATGTTGTGTGTGATGTCTGTATGCTACTGAGACCTTGAATTTCCCCTTGGGGATCAATAAAGTATCTATCTATCCATCTATCTGAAATACAAAGACAATGACATATCAGACATCAGGCTGTATCTGCAGTGTGTGTGTGTGTGTGTGTGTGTGTAGGGCCGGCGGATGGCATGGGCAACCAGGGCGCCAAACCACCAGGGGCGGGGCATAGCCGTGGGAAGTGGGGGTGCTGGGGGTGCGGCAGCACCCCCTGCAGGAAAGCACGCGTATTTATGTGTCATACCACTCACGATCAGAAAAAAAAAAGCTCTCCGTCCCCCTGTCTATTATTCTATTATGCACTAAAAATGTTACATTAGACCTCTAAACAAAAACTACACAAATTAACAAAACAAACCTGAGGGAGATATCCTATGACGCTAGCTTTATGGCACGACGATATGCCATATTAAGTAGCTGAATATTACCGTGAGTTTCCCAAGGAGCTGAACACGGGCCGCCTCAATCTTTAACTTAAAATGATGCATAGTGTTATCGGGGAGTCTCGGTGCACCACGGTGAAAGGTGGCATGGATATTGAGTAAGCTCCATCCACAAACAAGAGCTTTCTTCAGCGAGGTAGATGAACTTATTCATCTGTGTCTTTGCGTGCCTGTTTCAGTGGCCTCCTCAGAGCCGTTCTTTCTTTCTTTTTGAAAGTGTAGGTTAAAGGCTACACTGTATGCTTATGATGTTAGCATTTGTTGTAGGCTATATTTGTGATATGTGGATCAATGTAGGCTAGCCTATGAATATTGGCGCTTGTGTAGGCCTATGTTATGCATATGTTTTGAGTCAATGTGTTCTGTCTAATATGCAGTGCGATAGGGTCTTTAGCCTGTTTTGACACCCATGTCAGAAGCGTCAATAATTATTACGTTTTATTGATGTTGGTGTTCAACAGTTTTATATTTCACGTGTTCACCGTCGATTTCGGTGCAAGGCTACAGCAACTTTGTTACCTTACTAGTGTAGCGTCAGATAGCAGACTGTTACTTTGTTTGCGTTAGTATCAATCTGTGGTTTGCATTTTTTCTGTAGCGTAGCCATGTTCTTGACAGTGATGTATGCCTGTGCTGTGTGTCATGCAATGCCAGTATGCTGTTGTCCATTAACAGAGAAAGGCGTTTAAATAAAATACAATAACTTTTTTACCATTTCAATAAAGCAAACTTTACTACAGCACCCCCCCGACTACAGCACCCCCAACCAAAACTCACTTCCCACGGCCCTGGGGCGGGGGCACCACAGCGTGGCGATAATAATGCCATAGACAGTCTATGCAGGAGCAAGTAATTCATTTTCAGTGATATCAGTTAAATAACAGTCAGACGCTCAAAGCATAGTGCTGCAGAATACAGAAAAGTGCACAGGTTGAAAAACTTTTCTCCTGCATATGAGGGTGCTGATCTTCAGCCTGAATCAGCAGGTTGCTAGCAGTGGAACGTAGCAGTGGAACGTAGCAGAGGAACGTAGCAGTGGAACGTAGCAGTGGAACGTAGCAGGTTGCTAGCAGTGGAACGTAGCAGTGGAACGTAGCAGAGGGGGCGACAATGTAACAACGTCAAATCTGCATCTCACCATGTCACCCAATCAGAGGAGCTCTGAGCTTGTGTCCTATCACTGGGTGATATGAGACAGCGACACCCGAGGTGTGTTCCTAATGTCACGTTTAAACTCACACCTAACAGACGGCATCATGTAAATGTAAATCGTAAATCAGGTTTCTTGGCCAAGTATACTTACGTATACAAGGAATTTGGTCTCTGCATTTATCCCATC
>NC_063202.1:12617292-12641424 GCF_017589495.1 Alosa alosa
ATTTACAGCGTGCCACCGTAACTTGCCCGTAACACTTCTGCATTTGAATATAAAACGCACAACGTCTTCGGCGACGTGCTTATGTCTGTAACTCCCCAAACAAGATCACTGCGTCTGGGATGACAGCAGCGCAAAGGCAAGCCAAGCTGTTCTGAACTCACCTCTGCTCGCGACTGAAGCCGTTTGTTCATCTCGTAGATCCGGTACTCCGGCTGCACCATGTATGGCGCGTGCCTTCGGTAGAAGGGTCCGAACGGCGAGGAGTAGAACGGGTCGTGGGGAGGGTTGGCCATGCCAGAGCTGTAGGAGCCGTACCGCGGTTACTGGCTGAATAGCGCGAGAAGCACATCTATGCAGCGCACATGGAAGGCGGAAGCTCACGGAAGCACTGCTAGACAGAAGCGCCTTCGCGAACTAAACAGACTCGTTTGTCCGCCCGCTGCACGTTGCGCGCGACCGAGCAGCTCAGAGTGAAAGGGGAAGAGCGAGCGAGCGAGAGAGAGAGAGTGAGAGAGTCTTCAATGGGTTGCCTAGGGTAGCGCCGTGTTTCTCACTGTTTGCTGGCGGAGGAAGCCGAGCTCATGTCTGTTCATTCTCCTCTTCGTCACTCACGCACTTTTAGGCGCGGCTGATGAATTTAACTGCCTGACAGAAGTTAATAACTTTCTTACGGCGCCGATGTGAAATTGAACCCATAAATACATTTAATTACACGGAAATTATTACGCCACACATAGAGCTGCTTTTTTGGTGAAACGCCAAAAGATGTGAAAACTGGGTTTGTGGTCTTGACACATAAACACTACGCAGGAAGACCCCTCGCAGGGGCACCCATGCCCTCACGCCGACATCCTCAGAGCTGAAGCCAGCACCACACACAACCACAATGTGCTCGGGTGTGATATGGAAGGACGTGGATAGAAACATGTGCATCCGGTCTTTACTGTTAAGGTGCTGTGCAAAGAAATGTACATTCGTCATGTTTACTATTTACACACTTGAGACATGACTTTGGGTTGATGTTGAATAGGAACATGATAAAATAAGTTCTCTGTTAAGCAGAAGGTTTCATCAGAAAGACAGACAGAGAGGGAGCTTGTTTAATGGTGTTTAAGCTTGTCCCAGTGTTAGGAGGAACAGCAGGTCAGTTCTCTTGGTGTTTAGCTTCTGAAATGAGCTTAAGACACAGACCGGGCGGGTGTCTATGGCTTCTCAGCCAGCCGCTGGGACTACGCTTGGAGTGGCCCATTTGCTGGCTCCCACTGTGATAGATATGGACATGCTCGTAGACATTAAACACATTAAGAACTTTTAAAATTTCACTCAATATCATTTTAATTGAGATAAGATTGATGTAGAATAGAGTAAGGACTCCTCTTGGCTGAGGTATCTGACTCCAGTTCAGACGGGAGCTGATAGGCTGGAAATGGTTTGCCTGAAGCCCCAGGCCGGTAGATGGGTAATTAAAAAAGTTAGAGAAATCTATTAATAAACTCTTAATTAAAAAGCACATTTATTTAATATCTCAGGACCTTTCCAATTGACATTTCCAACAGGATTTGGGTCCTTGCCAACAGCGCTTTCCCTGTGGAGATCACCACTGTCTCTAGTGAGTATGAGTACTGGTCCGATCACCACTGTCTCTAGTGAGCATGAGTACTGTGGAGATCACCACTGTCTCTAGTGAGCATGATTACTGGTCTGATCACCACTGTCTCTAGTGAGCATGAGTACTGTGGAGATCACCACTGTCTCTAGTGAGCATTATTACTGGTCTGATCACCACTGTCTCTAGTGAGCATGAGTACTGTGGAGATCACTGTCTCTAGTGAGCATGATTACTGGTCTGATCACCACTGTCTCTAGTGAGCATGAGTACTGTGGAGATCACCACTGTCTCTAGTGAGCATTATTACTGGTCTGATCACCACTGTCTCTAGTGAGCATGAGTACTGTGGAGATCACTGTCTCTAGTGAGCATGATTACTGGTCTGATCACCACTGTCTCTAGTGAGCATGAGTACTGTGGAGATCATCACTGTCTCTAGTGAGCATGAGTACTGTGGAGATCATCACTGTCTCTAGTGAGCATGATTACTGGTCCGATCACCACTGTCTCTAGTGAGCATGAGTACTGGTCCGATCACCACTGTCTCTAGTGAGCATGAGTACTGTGGAGATCACCACTGTCTCTAGTGAGCATGATAACTGGTCTGATCACCACTGTCTCTAGTGAGCATGAGTACTGTGGAGATCACCACTGTCTCTAGTGAGCATGATAACTGGTCTGATCACCACTGTCTCTAGTGAGCATGAGTACTGTGGAGATCACCACTGTCTCTAGTGAGCATGATAACTGGTCTGATCACCACTGTCTCTAGTGAGCATGAGTACTGTGGAGATCACCACTGTCTCTAGTGAGCAGGATTACTGGTCTGATCTGGACACCGACGCACATCAACAGAATCTCCGCATGTTCTTCGCTTCGTTCAGACACAAGCTCATGTACATAATGTCCGTGTGTGTGTGTGTGTGTGTACATAATGTCCTTGGCAAATACTAGAAGGGGAGTAGTAGAACAGCCCGCTAAGTTCGGACTTCCAAATGTCCAGTTATGTTGTTCAGATATACAGCCCAAGAGCATGACATCCGCAGGACATCTGATAGCAGCGTGTGTGTGAGAGCTGTGTGTGTGAGAGCCTTGATTCTTCTCTACTTCTCCTCGTGTTGGAGTGTTCCTGTGTGTGACAGCTGTGTGTGTGAGAGAGCTGTGTGTGTGAGAGCTGTGTGTGTGTGAGAGCTGTGTGTGTGAGAGAGCTGTGTGTGTGTGAGAGCTGTGTGTGTGAGAGCTGTGTGTGTGAGAGAGCTTTGATTCTTCTCGTGTTGGAGTGTTCCTGTGTGTGAGAGCTGTGTGTGTGTGAGAGCTTTTATTCTCCTCGTGTTGGAGTGTTCCTGTGTGTGACTTGGATTCAACAACATTACAATCTGAGAAGACCTGAGAAGCCAGGTGGAGCTGAACTGAAAGAGGAGGAACAGCAAAGGGAGAGGAGGAGAGAGAGGATGAGGAGAAGAGAGGAGAGAAGAGGGGAGAGAGAGGAGGAGGAGAGGAGAGAGAGGAGGAGGAGAACAGAGGAGGAGGAGAACAGACGAGGACGAAAGAAGAGGAGAGAGAGTAGGAGAAGAAGAGAGGAGGAGAGGGAGAGGAGAGACATAGAGAGAGAATGAGCAGTGGAGAGGGAGAGAGAGTAAAAATGATAGAGAATGGAGAATGGAGAGAAAGAGAATGATAGAGAGAGAGACAAAGAAAGACAGAAAGAGAGAGGGAGAAAGAGATAGAGGAAGAGAGGTAGAGAGACAGAATGAGAGGGAAAGGGAGAGAATGATAGAGGGAGAGAGGTAGAGAGAATGATAGAGGGAAAGGGAGAGAATGATAGAGGGAGAGAGAGAATGATAGAGGGAGAGGGAGAGCCTGTGGGTAAAATCTGAAATGGGTCAGGAGTCCTGAAGCCTCACTCACCCCCCAACCCCACCCCTCGGCCTCCCCACTGTTACTATGGTAACCTATCGTAATGCAGGCTATCACGGAGCCTTCGCAGGTTGGGGGGAGGAAACTGTGTGTGTGTGTGTGTGTGTGTGTGTGTGTGTGTGTGTGCGCCTCTGTCTGTGTGTGAGGACGATGTTCAAGAGAGATGGATGGTGTGTGTGTGTGTGTGTGTGTGTGTGTATGTGTGTGTGTGTGTGTGTGTGGGAGGAGCAGATAAATAAATAGCGTGTGTGGGGGGTGGGGAGGGCAAGAGATAAGGAAGAACAGAAAAACAAGGGATAGAGAGATTGAAAGAGAGAGAGAGAAACACATAGAACACTGTCAAGTTTCAATCACACACATGCCTATTGGTTCAGTTAAAACAGAGGTGCCTGTCCCCCAAGCAAAAACAAAACCCTGTGTGGAGTTTCTTTGAGAGTAAGATAGGGGTGAGCTACCTCTCTGGTGTGTTTTGTTTGGTCCTTGGTTATAATATAATGTATAATGTTTTTTTGGTTAGAAAATGTACGTTGTTTGGGACAAAAGTAAAACATTTCATGTATTTTCTCAATATTCACAAGAATCGGAATTAAAGTAACACCAAAGCACTTTTCCTGTGTCCCACGCACACTATTTATTTATCCAGCACCAGCTTTGCAAATAACAACGTCCACAGACAAGGTAGAGTATGTTGCATGATTTTATAAAAGTATGATGTATTGCGACATCAGAAGCATGCACTGTAAAAGAAGAAAAAGAAAAGTTAAAATGAACAAATGTCCCTTCTAATTGTTCAAGTAACTCAAAAAAAAATAGTTGAGACACTTTTCCTTCGCCACAAGTTCATAGGAAGTCGAAAATTAAGTTGAGTGAATCGATATTTTCAAGTGCTGATTGACGCCACTTCACCAATGCCACTGCGCATGCGCACTTCCCTGCCTCGAAAGTTTTGCGGTCGAGTGAAGTGAGTGGGAAGTCCATGGCAGTTCGACTTCGACAAGGTAAGATGGATGGATACTTGGATGGTAATTTACGCATTACATGGTAAAATCAGGAGTTGCATTGTGATTGTTAATTCCTTTGACCTCATTTACCATACTGCCAAATGCCATGGCAATATCAGAGAGGAGTTTCATTGGTTTCTGCACTTGCAACGAGGAAAAACTAATTGCACATGCTGAGTTCTAGCTAGCTCTTGGCTGTTGAGGGTCGAACTTAACCGTCGAAGTCAGTGTACTGTATATCGACATTGATGTAGTTCAGGATAGCGTTCATGTCGAGATTGATTTAGGCAAGTGTTTCAGTGGTATTGCGCTGAGCGTGTGCCACAATTAAGCAAGTCATGCCCAGGCATGCCCCATGCACAGCTGTTCACTCTGTACATTCTGCGAGCTAATCTGCCTCCCTACTCTCTCAAAGAAAGCTATCTAATTTCTTCAGCAGTTATTTTGCTAATAGCGTGAAACTTGACAATGTTAAATGTAATAATGGTAATATGAGCATAGTGACTGTTAACCTGTATCATTTGTAGTCAAAAGCTGACTATTATTATTATGACCGCCGCTAGCAAAGCTAGCTAAGCGATCATCTGCAAATTGTCAAAGTTTTTTTTTTTTTTTTTTGTCCGTCATCTACTTCCTGAATTTTTTGGTCAACGATACCGGGACACAACCACCGAGGCACATGAAATTTGGTGGGTATGTAGCCCCACTAGACTTTTCGGAAAAATTTTGTTTCGGCCCGGGGCCACTCCCCGTGCTGGGCCCCCAAACCGCAAAAAAAGTTTTTTCTAAATAACTACCTGAACCGTGGCACGGATGAAGAATCTTTTATGGTATGTTGGTCTCAAGGGCCCACATCAACCTGGCCCATAATCACTCATTTGTGATTTGCACCCCCGTAAAAAAAAAATGAAAATGCAATATTATTCTGCTTTTAATCGCCCTATCTTCAGTTAAGATGTTCAGAACTGCACCAAATTTTATGTGTATGATTGACCTGGCATTCTCTGGGGTATGCCAAGTTTCATAGAATTTCATCCATGGGGGGGTCTAAAAGAAATTAGGTTATGTGTACATTTAGTGACTGTACACTCATTGGCCTGTAGATGGCGGTGCACACATATACACATGCACACACACACAGGCACCCACATACTATCGGTATGAGAACGATACATAATTACAAATTCAGTAGGATTAAAAGAAAGCCAAATTAAATATTCATCATCATCATCATGGCTGCATTTCCAGTATTGGCGATAAGTAGTCGTTTGTCCACTAGATGGCCCATCGTTGCAGTGAGACGTAATTTTGTTGGAAGTTAAAAGTGGGTTGTAAAAACAATGGATGCTTCCTACAGGACTGAGTGGCGGTCATATTTTGTACCGCTATGCGGTACATCTAGTTAATTTGATGTTTATGTAATATTAAATGATTGAATAAAGCAACTTATTAAATGACATGTTTTGCAGATTTGGAATGCAATGCAAACTCTACAGGTTTGAACATCCCAGTCCTGCAGTACTCCTGAAGCACTACAGGTTGTGCCACTACCAAGGATGCTCTTGGTCACTGCCTTGTCTTTACCCTGAGTGTCCGTGCACATTCAAAACCACAGGTGCGTTGAAATGTCATTTGTCGCGCACAGAGCAATTCCGCGACAAGCAGCCCAGTTGTTTTTTACATGTGAGACCTAAATCTGATCAAGACTCATTCTGATGTACTGAATCCTCGTCATTGAGTGCTTTTTGTGTTCCTTAGGTCTGCTTAGAGTTTCACAGGTTTACTGGCGTTCCACTCAAGGAGACCTTTTTTATCTTCCCTGGATGAATATGCACCAAAGATAATCAAAATGTTCAGGTCGCGAAAGGGGACAAACTGGACAATCAAGTAAATTACTATTTGATATATTCTTTCTCTTTGCATATTAATATGGCTTACTTGTGCCTCCTCTGATAAGGCAGAACTTGAAACTCTATATTGTGGTTCTGGTACAGTTGTATGTCTAATTTTTGAAGATAGGGTTGTGATGATTGCTGTAATCATTTACATTTACATCACCACAGTACAACTTTAACCATGCCATCATAACACTGATCTTTCCCCTTCAAATTCATTCTTGAGATATGCTGTAGGATATGTGTGTTGGTGTAAAACATTTGTTTCCTGCTGCTGTCTTTCAGACGATCAATGTGGTTGCACATAGGAAGACAGCTGTTCTACAAGGCCTGCCTTTCTTTATGAGAGAGACTCCGGATTCTTTCTTCAAGTCTTGCCTGGTAAGCAACACTATTCTAGCTACATTGCAATCAATTACTTCAATTAATGTGCATGCCAATATGCCTGTTACCAGCTTGTTCATTGCTATTTTGTGAGTGTTGTTGGTGCCCTCCATTGTCTGTAGGGTGATCTACTGAGACATGAAATGTGGTTGGCTGTTTTAAATTGTATTTTTGTGATGTGCTTTTCCTGCAGGATACTGATGTTGATGTGGAAGATTCACAACTCCAAGGGGAACAACATTGGAATCTTATCGGTCATCGAGGATGACGTGGCCAGAGCTGACAGCATCGCAAATGTGAGATGCCTTTCTATAATTTTGGAGGATCATGTCCTTGATGATCTCCCTGACCTTCAGACAGCCATGGCATTGCTCTTTGGACTTTTATATGTGTTGAACATGAAATATCCCGAGAACCTCAAATACACTTTCGAAACCCTCCAGAAGGTGTTCGTGCATCTGGACACAAACCTTTCTGCAAGTCCTCTCCTTCAGGAACAAAATGCTGAGGTTCTAAGAAAGAGAGGTGTGTGTGTGTGTGTGCGCGTGTGTCCCCCCCCCCCCCCATAAATGCACAAATAGGCTGACACCAGACATAATTTCACTGCATTTCTTACTTCCAGTAACTATATGCATGTGACAATAAACTTCCTTGTATCCTTGTATCCTTGTGTACGCTTGTGTGTGTGGGTGTGTGTGTGTGCGCGTGCGTGTACGCTTGTGTAGGTGTGCGTGTACGCTTGTGTAGGTGTGTCTATGCCTGCGTGAGTGCGCATGCGTGCGTGTACGCTTGTGTAGGTGTGTCTGTGCAAACGTATTTCGAATACTTGTGTTGGATGGGCCAAAATGGATGTCTCGAGTCCTTCGAGTTGAGGAGGGGCCGAGTCTCGAGACCAGGGGGAGACAGTTACCATGTTCTATATCTATGGGGGAGACCGTTTTTTTTGTGTGTGCGTCCTCAGTGAAACGTAAAACAGTGTTTTGTATACTCTCCTGTGTTGGTTAGAAATGCCTGTTTTTTTTTTTTTTCCTTTTTCTGTGATTGGTTTGCATTTGTTTTGGCAGGCTCAGTCTCAATAGGATTGCCTGTGTGAATGCAAAAATGCTTGACCAATTCTTTCAACAATGGTTACCATCTTGCATCCAATTAAAACAGGCTATTTTCAACCAAGCTACTGTAGTTGTCTGTGACTTTTGTTCTTGATTTGTTACCTTTTTCTTTAGTTTCTATGTATTTTAGTTTTGAATTAGAATATTAAGTGTTGAGATCTGTGTTAACTAAAAAATAGTCAAGCCAACTTAAAAATGTAAAGCAACCTGCTGCCAAAGGATTTTGAGTAAACTCCACTTAGAAGAGCAAGTTGGCACATCATGGTTCTAAGTTAATTGGAATGATATTTTCCATTTATTTCAACATCACAATTTGAATGCAATAAACTTGTTAAATTAAGTAAGGTCAACATAAAATACTCATCTGTGTGAACTTAAAAGAGCCAGCACAACTATTTGGCCCGGAGTTGAGTTTACTCAAAATCCTTTGGCAGCAGGTTGCGATACTAAGTTGGCTTGACTATTTTTTTTTTACAGTGTGTCAAATTTGTAGTTTCTTATGTCTCATTCTATCGAACAACAGATCCGCTACTCGATCTGGCAAACTTACAAAGTGTGGTTATAGCCGATAGAGGGAAGTGCTGTTGAACGGCAGAAGTGCCGTTCACCCTGTTCTGAGTTGATGAACTACTGAAACGATTTTAAGGTACTCTTTGGTGTTGCTTTAAAAGTGATGGTGGTCCATCAGCAGACCAGAAGCAGCACATCCAGTGCCCAGGAGCTAACAACTTGGTCAGTGCCCAGGGCTAACAACTTGCTCAGTGCCCAGGGCTAACAACACACACACACACACACAGTATATGCATAGATACACATTTATACACACACGCATATGTGCACACATGCAGATTCACTCATACCTGCAGGCTCGGACTGGTAATCTGTACAACCGGTGGGCCGGTCCACATGTGGGCCGGTGACCTCCGGGATTTTTTTTTTTTTTAGCCCTTAGCCTATTTGCGCCCGTCATGTAGACCAAGGCTTAGCCTATAAATGCAGTTGCATCCATTTGGATTCGGGGGTGACGGGTCAATCATTTTGGCCTCTTCATGACAGGTTCAGTGTGTGTTACGATCGTGCCCCCCTGTCCCACCCCTCAAGTGGATTTGTCCAAGCAGCCGCTTGGTTTGTGGGGAAATATATCCTACGAGTCCATGCATGGTAGCCTAGGCTATATAAGTGCCCTCCGCTGGCTGGTGTTTCACATCATCGCAGTTTAACCGTAAAACAGCAATCAGAGGTGTCTAATTTTATTCCATAAATATATTGTTTTTATAGACGTAAGTTGCACGCGCTACGAAGATCTTCCATTTACTGCACCATGTAGGCTACTGTAGTGCGGTTTGTCTGTCAACATAAAAAAACTCCGGGTACCTACAATTTTCGCACAACTTGGTGGAAAAGTGTAGCACAGGTTAAAGAAAACCTATTCATGGTTGGACTCAAAAGGAACTTCAAAGTATTTGCCATATAGTAGCCTTTTAGCTCACAATGACAGTGAAAGTGGAACTTGGAAAGTGGAAGTCTCTGCACCGAGTGTTACATTAGATGCACAGTCGATGCACGTAAAAAGTATCAACTGGTAGGTTCGTAACGAAGGTAGCCTAATTTTGCAAAATGTGATGACGGCACACAAACTTGGGCAAAAACGTTTAGTATACACTTGTTGTGATAGCCTACAGTTAATGTGAATCTCTGACTATAACCAATGTAGAAGATTTGCACCAAATAGGCCTAACTGTGGTTGTGTTTCTACAACATGTTGGCACAAATCATAATTTCTGTCAACTATGACGATCTCCATGCATGTTCAGTAGCCTATATTTTTCATTTAGTTAAGCAGTGACATGTGGTTTAATCAGTGTTGGGCAAGTTACTTCAAAATCGTAATATATTATGTATTACTTATTACTGTCATTTCAAAGTAATTCATTACATTATAATATTACTGTCTCTGAATTGTAAGGCATTACACTACTATTGTATTACTTTTAAGTTACTTTTACCAAAATATCTAGAAATATGGATTTGGAATTCTAAATGCAGTTTATTATGCTCAATGCAGCTCATTGCATTTCTAATGGAGGGTGATGTGGTACAACATAATGACTGAGCTAGGCTTAAGGCTACAGTAGAATGCAATAGGTGCAGTGATGGCTCATGATGCAATACAATCATAGCCAGAATTTTGTTTAAAGAAGACAAAAGGTCAAAGTCTGGTCAATTGTGATAGAAATGCTGTAACTTTAGGCTTAGGCCTACTCATTAAAATCAACAGAGAGCCTACCTGTATATTGTAACCCAAAACTTAAAGACATGTCAAGATAGGCTACACAGTGCAGCTACTGGCCATGTTATCTGTACCTGCACACACATACTGTACATTAGTGGTCCCCAAACTTTTTCTTCCGAGGGCCAGCTCACTATGCCTGGCTCTAAGAGAGGGCCAGAAACTCGGAGTATATCAGTAACCATAAATAGCTTAGTGTTGTGAACAGCAGTCTACCTTAGTTGAATATTCCATTACATTTAATCATAGGCTATTGCAATTTAATACCATTGTTAGCTGTGTTTATATTGCCATCATGCCATATCAGTGTAAAATGTAGCTCAAATTAAATAATAGGCCTACTAATAAAATACTTTTGCATTCCCAAAAGTATTAGCAGTCCCAAAAGTATATTTTATTAAAAATGTGTGAACTCTGAACTCTGTGTCTTTGAATACACAGCACAGTGAATATCCTACAAATAATTTAAAGTTCTCAAACTCTGAGAATTTTAGGAAGTGCTGAAGTGGTCTGAAATTACCACCATTCTAACTTTCACTCACCTTATGAGAACTTTGTGAACTCTTTGTATGAACATTTGAACGAGTGAATAAAAAATAGAAATAATTATCCCAGATAGTCCCAGAAATATGACTTGAATAGACGTTAGTTAGTTATTAACAATTAACGGATAAACGTTTAGAATACTTTGAGCACTGATGCAGTCAGCATAGGCCTCTTACATTGTTTGCAGGTAGACATTTCATTCCGTTTTCGAAGGTAAACGCAAAACAGCGCCAAAATAACCACCAGTGGACAAAAAGAGTATAACATATGTACTGTTAAGAATCGCCATAGAGAATGAATGGGGGAAATTGCGGAGGTTATAGTTTGACGATGTCGTACTCCCGTGCGGGCCAGATGCTACATACCATGTTTTGGGGGGCCACCCAAAATGAGGTGGCGGGCCGTAGTTTGGTGACCACTGCTGTACATACACACAAACACACTCATATATACACAAACATGCACACAAACACACTCACATACAACCAAATACAGTACAGGTTAACACACACACATAAGCAGGCACACAGAGTAATGTTTTGTGTATAATGGCAGAAGAGGGAGCTGTTCGGAGCTGCCATCCTCAGACACACACACACACACGCACACACACACACACACAGAGAGGGAGAGAGGAGAGGAATGGAGAGATGATAGGAAGGGAGAGAGAGAGATGGAGCAGGAGAGAGATAGGAGAGAGCCGTAGTGGAAGAGTGTGTGTGTGTGTGTGTGTGTGAGAGAGAGAGAGAGAGAGAGAAAGAGAGAGAGAGAGGGGTAGCAGGTTCGTTCAGCCTGGTAGCCTCATTAGCATTCTAATAGCTTGCAGACTCATTTGCATATTTGCAGAGAGTGATTTTTTTTCTGAACTGGAATGAAATATAAATATAAAATAATAATAAAACCACTTTGAAGCTCTGCATCTCTTTATTTCATTATTTTTAATGTTTAATCATTTCTAATCATTCTCATTTATAATAATGCCTTTTCTCACTCTGCAAGCCATTTAAGCAGATTTATGACATCAGAGTTGGAGAAGGACAGACGCATCACTTTTTTCACTAAAATGTGGAGATTGCAGAATAAAATATGCAGACGACTGTTGCATGATAACACCAACAGCAGCAGCAGCAACAAAACACAAACAAACAAACAAAACACAAATAGGAAAGCAAAAATGTTTCTGCCCCTGTTATTTATCTGACAAACAGCAGCCCCTTCTGTTAAACAACAACTATGTAATCAGAGAGGCCCACTGCCCACTGTCTGAGCATGCACGCACGCACAAACACACGCAGCCCTATATCTAAGCACACACACAAACACACGCAAACACACACACAGTCCACACACTGCCAAGAAACATGACGTTTAGTATAAGTAAGTATAAGTATACAGTATATACTCTTTTGATGTCCACCATTAGATCAGTATCAGAAACGTGCTGATTACCAACCATTTAGTTCTAAAATTCTAAAACAACGATGTTTATTAATACCAGAGCCCGTCTACGGAGAGCCTTGCCACTCCATATTAAGTCCCATTGTACCGAATTTTGGATGCAGTTCCACCAGAGTTCCACTGGAGGCGATCGCCATGAGTGCAGAATGAATAGGAGTCAATGGAGCTAGACGGCTAAAATTGTCTCTTTCACCTGATTGTCGTTGACAAATCTTAGATTTGATTGTAGTTTGTATAACTTCAACATGGGTTATAGGTCAAAAGTTGAATGAACGAGTACTTATGTCCTTTTGATTTCTTACAGGTTGGGTCGTTGTTGCACATAACACGCTAGCATTGTGCTAATGAATGACGTCATTGACACATTTGAAAGGCTTTAAGAACAATTAAGTGACTTTAAAAAATATAATACTCAACCAAGTGTATTTTCTTTGCCTCCCCTTTCGAATACAATACTCAAATTACTTGGAAAAAAATAAATTAAATTTTTTTAAATAAAATTAAAAAAAAAAATGATATCCCGAGAAAAGTGGATTTTGAGGGGTACAGCTCCATAGACCTCCATGCATTCTGCACTCGTGGACGAGCGCCCTCATGTGGAACCACAGAAGGAACTGCAACCAGTTCAGAAACCGGAAGTTTTCCGAGAGTGGCAGTTCTCCCCTTATTAGACATTCTCTGTTAATACTTCAAAATAACATTTGACAAATGAACCTTACATTTTTCAGTAGCCATAGTGTGTAGATTTGAACAAAATCTAGTTTGGTTCTTACCAGGGCTTTTACTGCCTGAAATATGCAATTTTGTTTACCATGCTCGGAGTTTAGTGCTGGGCTGGTTCCCAACCTTTTCATGGCACATCAACGGTTGGCCCGAGAATTCTCGTCTAAAGATGTTTGAGTCGTGACTCACTCGGATCTTTCACCCGTGTCTTCAAATTAACCCATGAGTCGCGAGTCTCTAGTATCATTAACTCGGATCAGTTGAGTCCTTCTACAATTCAATCTAAAATGATAAACAGCACCACACACAAACCTCTTGGTAACATTAGCTAGCCTCCTAGCCCTAGCCATCGAAGCTGCCAAAATGTAACAATTTCAGAGGGCAACCACAACTCCACAAATCAACTCAAGCGACTGAGTGAGCGGGCAGTCCGGAGATAACTGGTTAACTTCCCCGCAGAGCCGGAAACATTGCAGACTCACAGACCATGGGACTCAGATTGAGCGGCTGAGTAGCAATCCGGTTAGTCGGATCAGCCCGGCGGTTAGGCTACGTTGAGAAGTACGAGTCAGTCTAATCAGCCGGCTACGTTGTCATGAGTGGATCTCTTGAGCGGTAGCTCCTCCTCGAGGTGAAAAGCAATTCCACAACAAAAGCCATTCTTTCACTTCTGAAATAACATTCAATGTTCTGCATGTAGCCTAGACATAATTAGATTTGGTGTATAGATGTAGCATATTAAAATGCAATTAGGTCGCAGACAGTCCGAACTGCACGCGCTCATGGAGCTGCTTGAGTATCTACCCGGTCAGTCGAATCAGCCGGGTGGGCTGGTTACGCTTGTTATGGTGAGAGTCAGCTGAATCAGCCAGCTACGTTGTCATGAGTGGATCTTTAGAGCAGCGAGTAACTCCTCGTCAAGGTGAAAACAAATCCACAACAAAAGCCATGCTTTCACTTCTGAAATAACATATGTTCTGCACGCGATAGCCTACTATAAAATGCAATTAGGTCGCAAAGACAGTCCGGAACATTGCAAGTAGCTACCTGAGTCAGTCGGATCAGCCAGGCGGGCGGTTACGTTGTTGTTATGAGTGAGAGTCAGCCGAATCAGCCGGGTTACGTTGTCATGAGTGGATCTTTAGAGGAGCGAGTAGCCTACGTCAAGGTTAAAATAAAATCCACAACAAAAGCCATGCTTTCACTTCTGAAATAACATATATTCTGCACGATAGCCTACTTTTAAAATGCAATTAGGTCGCTAAGACAGTCCAAACATTGCAAGCTCTGTATGGAGTTGCTTGAGTAGGCTAGCCTACCTGGGTCATTTGGATCAGCCCGGGCGGACCGGGTTATGTTGTAGTGCGAGTCAGTCGAATCAGCCGGCTACATTGTCATGAGTGGATCTGTAAACGGCTTGTAGCCTAGTTTCTACTCGTGTCAAGGTGATAATAATAATAGGCCTAATGTGAATAGTAGTAGTAGTAGTAGTAGTAATAATAATAATAATAATAATAACAATAATAACTAGATGTACCGCAGAGCAGTACAAAATATGACCGCCGCCAGTCCAGCACATGTTTTCCACAAAAATAAGTCAATGCTGAAAGGCATATATGATTCTAACTGTCTCACTGAATTGCATTATGCACACTCAATTCTCACTGGTATCTGCTAGACAACAAGTACCAAAACATGATTAGTTCATAGATTTCACATGTAATATACATTGTATACAACCCCACCCCCATCTTGCCTGTTCATAATTCTGAGAAATTCTGATGGTTCCATGCTATCCATGTGGGGTTACATGCCCACAAAGTTTCGTGTACCCCGGTCTTTCAGTGTCCCGGGAATCCTTGTTGGTGTACGGTCACTAAATGTACACCTAAATTATTTTATTGTAAGGCCCCCCATGAACGAAAGTCCACGAAACTTGGCATGCATTCGGAGGGTGTCATAATGATCCTACACTTTCAATTTCGTGCAGTTTTGACCATGTCAGCCAGAGATATTGTGATGGAAACACCTAATGTTTTGCTTTTTAATTTTTAACTAGGTGGCGCTATACATGAAATAAGTGGTAATGGGATAGGTTGACATGCCCCCTTAAGACCAACATACAAAAAAAAGGTGGACCTCCTAGGCCCCTACGGTTCTCGAGATATTCACAGAAAACTGTCTCCGGCCACCTACAGGCCAGTTGATGTATAGTAACATAAATTAATTTATTCTGTGGCCCCCCATGAACGGAATTTCATGCAGTTTTGACTATGTTAGGTCACAGATACCTGCGATTACAACACCTTATTTTTACTTTTTTGTGTTTAACTAGGTGGCGCTATACATGCTTCGCTGCACGGCGGTCATAATAATTTATTCACTGCAGGCCATTTCTACGTTCCTGTTTCTATGTCTACATTGAAAGTCAATTGCTTAGGCTAGGTTAAGACAATAAATAAACAGTCTGGCTCAAACTGCTTTCTTTCCCGTGAGTGGGTGGAGGTTTATATTATATGATATTATATGATATTATATTAGGCTACCTAACAGTATAGCTATGATTAATAGTAATATTAGTTGCCTAGTATTAGCAGCCTATAATACGTATTAGAATAGATTCCTAGTAGCCTACTATTAGTATATAGTAGTGGTAATAAACATTGTAGCAGAGTAGCATTAGACCTAGGCAAACTTTTCTATTGTTAACAAAACAACAACATATAATTCATTATTATAATATAGGCTACCCTCTCTGTCAATAAGATCAAAGTTTCTGAACATGAGCACCAAAAAGATGAACAATGTGTGGATGCACTTTGACCAGGAGAGCAAAACTCTAAAGGCTAAATGCAAGTACTGCAAAAACCTGGTTTCAAATCATGGATGATCCACATCCAACATGAGAAGGCACTTAACGAAATGAAGCACCCCACTGCACTGCTTAAACGTAGGACTGAATTTCTTTGCGATTTAGCAATGCTGTCACTCCCCGATGTGAGTCGCTACCGGATGGGAGTCGCGCATGCGTCACTTTGCTACTTACTTTACTACCAGTGCTGTTAGCCACAGAATAATGACATTAGCCTACACAGCAGTAATGTATTATTTAGCGTAAGGCATTACATTACATTCACGGCATGATCTCTAATGTCAGTTCTAGATTAGAGGCTGAAGTAGCCTGCTAGCGAGAGACTTCTGTAATATCAATAAAAATTGACCTACATAACGAAGTTTGTTCACTGCTGGCAAGTAAGTAGCCTAAGCAATCAAGCACAACAAAGGCTGTCACTTGAATGGCGTTTGCTAACGTTAGCAATCAAACAATCTTACATAGCTAAAACGTTTTTGAAACAGAAAAGTGAATTATTTTATGGATTTCAGTCGGATCCCTTGGCGTTGTGCCGTAAAACCTATCAATCTGTGCATGCGTGACTCACATCGGGTAGCGACTCTGTGACAATACTGGGGAGTGACAATACTGACTCAAATGACTCGTTCAACCCGGATCAGTTTAGTGAGTGACTCAGAATAACCCGGATCCTTAAAAGGAATCGAGTTTGACAGGCCTATTCTCGTCACAATTCAAAATTCCACTGGAGCTCTAAACGGATTTGTACACGCAGCCTTACAAGACTGTTAACAGCTCTTCGAGTCACGGTAAAATGTAATTTTGGGTACATAGCTAATTTAGATACACTTATGGTGTGGGTGCATGCGTTTCTTTAGGAATCTGCCGTCTTGGTTTGTGTAGAAATGAATGTTAAGTGACACATACACTCAAGAAGACGGAAATACGGGACTGGTGGTAGCGTTCCGATAACTACTTCAGTTAGCGACCTACTGACACATACACGTAAGAGATTGAACGTACGGGACGGTTAGTAATATGTGACGTTCCGATAGTGTTCTTCAGATAGCACACACACACACACACACACACACAGTCCTGTTGTACATGTAACCTGCACAATTCAGCCCTGCACACGCCCAGACTCGAACCAGCGAACAGCAGCACCTCGGATCGGGAGGCGAGCGTGCTGACAGTTGAGCCTATAGCCCAGACTACTGGCTTGCATGCCAGCAGCACTCTTGAGGCGTCGGGGAGTGAGGTTTACCAACGTTCCACAAGCACAGCTAAGCTAGCTGGCATCAGTTACATACACACTCTTCATACTGGTGGTCATTCTGTGAAAGTGTGTGTGTGTGTGTGTGTGCATGAGCGTGTGAGTCTGTGTGTGTGTGTGTGGGAGAGAGAGTGTTTTGGTAAACCATTTCAACTACTCTGAGATGGCCATACCCAGTCTCTCACACACACAAACAGTCTCATTCACCCAGACAGTATAAGACTGATCCACGCCTCTGCTCTGGGTTACAGCTGGAGTGGATGTGTCTAACACACAAACACACACACACACACACTGTTACACCCCACCTTTACGTGGCCCTTTAGGGGTGAACAAAAGCCCACCACTGACCCCAAATCCTAATAAATATCAGTAACAACCTTTTAAAATGTACCCAACCAGTGGGATTTATTACATCAAGATAAACCATAACACACAAACACTACATAGACATGACACAAAGTCCAAATCAAAAGACAAGACAAAATCCCAGGCTGGGAGGCAGCAAGGCAGCAAGACAGCCAGCAGTCCCCACACCAAAAGCCTCTCCTCAGGAACTGGATCCTGGAGCCTTTAACTCCTGATCAATCAGGGCCAGGTGATCCCAATCAAGGCAATTATCTGCGGCACACCTGAGCAGAGGTACATGTAGAGAGGGACAAACAGCCGTAACACACACACACACACACACACACACACACACACACACACACACACACACACACACACACATGTAACCTGCGTTGTGTTGGACCGCGCGGAAGAAGCCCAGGCTGCTCATGGGGCGGCGGGAGGGGGGGTTCCCAAAGTACGTACTGCACAGCTATGGACCAGCTGGCTACACACACACACACACACACACACACACACACACGCACACACACACATGCACACACACACACATGCACACACTCTCGCTCTCATACAAATACACACACACACACATACACACTCTCTCATATACACATACATACACACACACACAAACACGCGTGCGCACACACACACACACTCATACAACCACATACACACATACACTCTTGCTCTCATACAAATACAAATGCACACACACACACACACACTCCAGAGCATCTCCATGTCTCCTCCTGAATTCTACCCATCCCCCTTCAGGTCAATTAATAAGCATAAGGAGGAGTTTTGTCTGAGCCACACTGTCTGGAAGAAGCACAAACACACACACACACACACAGGAAGGCAAGCTAGCATGTTAAATGCTTCCATGTTCCTCATTGTCTAATAATAAGTGCGGATTTCTCTCTGTCTCTCTCTCTCTCTATGCATTTGTATGTGTGTGTGTGTGTGTGCATTTCTGCAGGTTTTCTTGTGTAGTGTGGTAGTGTGTGAGTGTGTGCTTTTGAGTGATTGAAACTCTGAGGTAGTCAGCCTAACCCCCCTTTTCCTTCCTTGGTTTCCTGAAAATTGTCCCCTGCTGAGGGAATGGAATTTTACCCATGATGCACCTCCAGTGCCACTTCTGACACACGCACCCTCACTCTTTTTCCCTTCCTCTCTCTTTCTCTCCTCATCCTCCTCCTCTCTCTCTTTCTCTCCTTCTCCTCATCTCTCCTTCTCTCTTTCTTTCCTCTCCCTCCTCCTCCTCATCCTCCTCCTCTCTCTCCTTCTCTCTTTCTTTCCTCTCCCTCCTCTTCCTCATCCTCCTCCTCTCTCTCCTTCTCTCTTTCTTTCCTCTCCTCCTCCTCCTCTCTTATTCTCTCCTTCTCTTTCTCTCCTCCTCCTCTCTCCTTCTCTCTTTCTTTCCTCTCACTCCTCCTTATCCTCCTCCTCTCATTCCTCCTCTCTCTCTTCCTCTCCTTCTCCTCATCTCTCTCCTCCTACTCCTCATCCTCCTCCTCTCTCTCTTTCTCTCCTTCTCCTCATCTCTCCTTCTCTCTTTCTTTCCTCTCCCTCCTCCTCCTCATCCTCCTCCTCTCTCTCCTTCTCTCTTTCTTTCCTCTCCCTCCTACTCCTCATCCTCCTCCTCTCTTTCCTTCTCTCTTTCTTTCCTCTCACTCCTCTCTTGGACTTGTCCACTTTTCCCTTTTGTCCCATACAGGACTGACTGATGGGATTAGAGGATTAGTCCTTAAAACATCCCTGCAGTCATTTTGATACCTTAGAGGGTTAGTCCCTAAAACATCCCTGCAGTAACCACATTTTTCTTTGTTGAATGCTTTACACTTTCGGACCAAATCAAGATGTTCCCTTTTGTGTTTGATACTGCCAGATTGTCTATCATTGTCTATCATTTGCTCGATGGCGTCAAGAGGCTAGATATGGTAACATCAATATTGTCAAAAGGGGTCAACAAGGTACAGTAAATAGTGGATATGACAATAACATAGGTTAGGCAACACCATTATTTAAAACCTAGCTCGCTTAATAGAAAATATGAAAACACATAACACATACCTTACAAGTCACTAATACAGGCATTAATTTGGTATGTATTAGTGGCTAACATGTGAACCTTAAAATAAAGTGTTACCGGAAATATACATGTAAGTACACGTGTATTTGGACAGTCTTTTTTCCAAAAGGAACTTCAGCTGTACTTCAGCTGTCACAAAATGTAGTGGAGTAAAAAGTAAGATATTTGGCCTAGAAATGTACTGGAGTAAAAGTAAGTACAGATACATGAAAAACATGTAAATGTATTCAAGTAATGTCCACCACTGCTAAAACATCCCCGCAGTCATTCTAATACCTTAGAGGGTTAGTCCCTAAAACATCCCTGCAGTCATTCTGATACCTTAGAGCAGGGGTCCCCAACCTTTTATGTACCATGGACCGGTTTGATTCCTATTTTTTTTTTTTTTTTCACGGACCGGGGGGGGGGGTGGGGGTGGGGGGTTTTGGGGGTTCCATGTTCCATATGTGTTGTGCATGCATTACTTGAAAAGAACTAGCTCCAGTTATGTATTAACAGTGAAGGTAACGATCTCTTGTGAAAAACGTGAACTTGAAGAAGTGAAAATTGAACAATATGAACTATGAATATTGAACAACTTGAAGCTACATCTATAAGTGTGAACATGCGTAACAAAATATGGGAACAAAACATGGGAACTAAACGTGCATTACGAATATAATCTGTGGGAGCCCTGATTGTTTCCCTGCAACAAGAAGCTTACATCTGGGGGTGATGGAAGGCAGTGACACCCTCAGTGTGTTTGAGATGTCCAGTCGATTGCGCAATTTGGTCTAGTTGCAGTCATTGCCGAAAACCCGGCCTCGCATAGATACGTGGTGGGAAACGTTTTCAGTGCTTTTACGGCTATCTCGGGATATTCTGCTTTGGTTTTGATCCAAAAACCCGCCAGAGAGGTTTCCTTATACACACTCTTAAGACCATCGTCATTTGCAATTTCGATCAACTGCTCTTCCTCCTGCGCTGACAAGTTAGGACTATTCGGAATATTGACAAATGGGTTGCGGACCCACTCATTGGTTTGCTGTGGATCTTTGGAGGATGGAAAGTAACGCTCAAACTCATTTGAAAGTGCAACAAGGTGATCGCGCACCAGCTGCGAGAGAAAGGGCCCTGCCTCAGTCTCTCCCAAAACCCCCACTACTGTTTGGAACATATCAAATACACCCGGTCCACTGTCGTCCCCACAAATCAAGCTTGGCTTTAAATGCAGCGACTTTTATCTGCCAGTTTAAAGACAGCCGTCATTCTCCCTGGAGTGACAGGTTGAGGTCATTAAGCAACCCGAATATGTCACACAGGTAAGCGAGTTTTGACACCCAGTCCTCATCACTAAAATGTGCAGCTAACGGTGACTTTTTTTTGTAAGAAATCTCTGCAGCGGCTCGCAACTCAAACACTCTGGCCAGTGACCTGCTAAAGATGCTTGTTTTGTTGCTCATTCTAGCAGTTTAGCTAACTTCTTGTAACACTACCGTTAAGCCAAGAACTGATCAAGTGAAGTGAGCTGACCTGAGGCTGCGCAGCGCTGAAGGCAATATGTAAAAGTGTTGAAGGCGGGACAGACAGACGTAAGAAAATAGACCTTGCAAAAATGCAAACATGCGTGCAATCAAACAACTGCATATAGGCCTATGCCATGTAAAACGTGACATTATTGCGAATTAAATTTAGTTTAGTTTGCATGCATTTTTTTGTTGCAGGCAGCTCACTGCGCCGGGATTAGTGTGTGCTGAGTGTGTTTCACTAATTCACAGATTGGGATAAATGCAGAGACCAAATTTCCCTCACAGGATCAAAAGAGTATATATACTTACTTATACTATACTATTGGCATGTCAAATATTTCTTTGCATTGGCAAAGCAGGACATCAAACAATACAATACAGAATATACAATACATAAGACATTTAAACATATAAACTGGTGTGCTTGTGTGCGTGCGTGCGTGCGTGCATGCGCGTTTGTGTTTCTTTGTGTGGTGTTCACAATGGTGAGGATAGGTGTTGGCAAAGCAGGCAAAGCAGGACATCGAACAATACAATACAGAACATAATACATAAGACATTTAAACATATAAACTGGTGTGTTTGTGTGCGTGTGTGTGTGCGTGCGTCCATGCGCGTTTGTGTTTCTTTGTGTGGTGTTCACAATGGTGAGGATAGGTGTACATGTGTATAGTGGTGGTGTCTAATCACTGTTCCTCGCTTTATGGCATTCAGTGACATATTTAGCAGCAAGAGCTGCTGTCTGTCCTTGCTGTCCAAGTAAGACAGGCAGTACTCCCTGTTCTCCCAGGTTTCGGAACTGATCTTGAGTTTTTGCTGTGATGAAATGTCAGTGTGTCTCTGGGACTTGTTTGTAGATGCAATCTGCCTAATTCTGCCATACATGCATTGGTTGGTGTTTTAATTTGGATTTTTTAAATTAATCGACAGAATTCGGCATGTTGGGATTCTACAGGATGTTGTCTCATCTAGTGAAGCTGTGCTTACTGAGTGGACCCCATACCTCACTTCCATATAGCGGACTCACACTCTCTCTCTCTCACTCTGTCTCTCTCTCTCTCACTCTCTCTTACAGACACACACACACACACACACACACACACAGCACACACACACACACACACACACACATACACACACATACACACAGTACACACACACACACACACACACACACACACATACACACACACAGATAGAGGGAGAGAACCACAGACACATACACACAAATGCACACACTCGCGCACACACACACACACACACACACACACACACACACACACACACACATAAAAACAGAGATAGAGAGAGAGAACCACAGACACATGCACACACACACACACACACACACACACACACACACACAAACACGCAGAGAGAGAGAGAGACACTTGCAGACACTTGCACACACACGCACACACACAGACACACACACACACCAGAGAGTAGGATGATGAAGGGTGTGCTCAATCAGAGGTCCAGCTGTAGGCTGAGAGATTGGAGGAAGAGTTGAGCGAGGATAAAAGTACACCCCCATCTTCAGATTACACACACACACACACACACACACATCTGAAGATTAGACAGTCACACACATGTAGAGATTACTCTCTCTCTGTCTCTCTCTCTCTCTCTCACACACACATCAACAGATTATACACACAGACAGACAAACACACAGACAGACAAACACACACACACACACACACACACACACACACACATTCCACACGAACAGAAAAAAATGGACGGATTACGAAAACACACATACTGTACACACAAACCCATAGACATACTGAGACAGACATTCAAGTACACACACACACACACACACACACAAACACACACATGTTATTGATCATGGAACATGGGCTGTTCTGTCAGGATGGGGCAGGATTGAATATACTGTTTAAGACACACATCCTCCGATTTTAATAAAATATTCTTCCCATATCTTTCGCATTACATTACCACAGTGAGCACACATCTTTTTTGGGGGGGGCCAGCCAAGTTTGCCTGTGTCGCCTTTTTTCTATAGTGAGGCTATGGTCGCTGAGCCTGTACCTTGTCAATAGCTTTCTATGTTTATAATTTTGAATTTGAGTTAAATATGGTGCCAATTTGTAATCAAATTGTATTAATTTATACACATTGAGTTTACTTACTTGTTTAATTGTATCCTTCCAATTGTTTATGCAATTTTCTTTCAAGATTTGTTCTAATTGTTTTCATTTTGAAGCAATGGTTGAGTTTTGTTTAGGCCATGTTTTTCAGTGAGGTAATCTAGGGGGTTCCTCTCTGGGTTTCCATCCCTCAGCTGGGCAGCAGTATGGTGGTATCTGCTTGGTTCACTGTGTTGTAGGTGATGCCAGAATGTTGCCGCTCTTTTGTGGATATCGACAAGGAGAGGGGATCTTCCTAATTCATCTCTACACACACACACAAACACTGAAAGAGAGAGACGTGGCAGTGATAACACTCATCTCCGTCTGTGTAACTTAGTGGGATATGGGGGTTTTGGGCACCTAATCTACATTTGGCTCAAATCATAAAACCTCAAAAATCTCTAATGAAAACCATGAGGCTGCTTCCACTATGTTTTATATTTTATTAAAATAAACCTCAAAATGGTCAACTCTGTAAGATGTATGAAAATGACATAAGTGCAGGCAATGTAAAGGGCAGCCATCACTCAATGGACCTCTGGCCACATGTCCACTATGGCATCAGGCTGAGTTTGCAGGTATTATAAATCTTAATATAATATCCCATGCTATGTCAACACTGTCTGCAGATTTCTTTCGAAAAACAAATATATATTTTTTATACTAAAAAATAATATTTAATTGATTAATTACATTTTTCAGTAGTGAGGAGTGTGTATATGTGGAAATAATTTGGTTTGGCTCTTACCACACCCAACACATAGTTCCTACAGATAACTTGTCTTTGTTGTATAGTTTTGTTTGTTTTGTTGGGTTTGAGAAAGGCGCTATATAAAATAAACTTATTATTATTATTATTATTATTACCAGGAGCATTTACTGCCTAAAATGCTAAAATAACTGATTTTCGTCCTCTTTTCCCACCTCTTGTAACATTCACCTCAGGTGGCT
>NC_063202.1:12641924-12651924 GCF_017589495.1 Alosa alosa
ACGCCAGCGCTAGCCTAGCTCTTTACTGCAGACGCTAACTTAGCCCAGCTCCTACTGGCGCTAACGCTAGCTCCAGCTCCTACTCGCTTGGCGCTAATGCCTAGCTCCAGCTTCTACTGCACGCTTAACGCTAGCCTAGCTCCTACTGAAGCTAACGTAGCCCAGCTCCTACTGCACGCCACTTTGTAGTCTGGCTCCCCTACTGCATGCTTAATGCCTAGCCCAGCTCCTATCACCGAGCTTTCCACAGACACAGAAGCAAGTCTCGGCAGACCTGTGGAGAACCATGGATCAGGATAGATCATCAGGATAGAATTGCCCATGTTTGATGTCTTTTGTGTGCTGTTAGTGCACACACAAATACCCACCCACACACACACACACACACACACACACCCACACACACACACCACACACACACACACACACACACCCCACACACACACACCTCTCTCTCCCCTCTTCTTCCCCACCTCCTCCTTCTTTCCTCCCCCTCTCTCTCCTACTCCAGGCAGGGCTTGGCTATTGATCTGCAGTCTGATGGAAGCTGGTTGGGAGTGTCTGTGTGTGTGTGTGTGTGTGTGTGTGTGTGTGTGTGTGTGTGTGTTCCTCCCTTTTCCAGGGACATGAATCCCCCACAGACAGGAGTGCAGAGAATGTGTCAGTGTGATTGTGTGTGTGTGTGATCGTGTTTGTGCATCCAAGACATAAACCTTGACTTTAACACCCACACACCCACGCCACACACTCAGCTAACCACATAGCTTGTCACTCCCTCACACAGTTTGAAACAACAAGCTCAAAAGCAATTGTATGCTCACATCATACACAGGCATCACCACGGAGAAGGATGTTAGACTGAACCACACACACACACACACACACACAAACACACACTCACTCACTCACTCACACACACACACACACACACCACACTCACTCACTCTCACACATAATGGACACCTCCTCACACACACATACACACACATACTGTAGACATTCGCCTGGTTGTCTCTGGGGGGCTCAGACCCCCTGATACTCAAAGCATGACCACAATTAATGTCTCCTCAGACCCCCCTGTCCTGCCCCCAGCCCCACGCTCACACAAACACACACACACACACACACACACACACACACTTACACACACAGTCACACACACACACACACAAACACACACAAGCACACACACACGCACACACACACACTCCTCATGCACAAGCCGGTCTTGCCCCTAGCCGATCACAGTGGAGTGCCGCTCAATTAGATATAATAAAACTCCACTCTACAGGTTCTGCACACCAATTAAAAGCTTTGGTAACACTTTATAATAACTACACACAATTTAACATTTATTAAGCCTTTGTTACTTATTATTTAACGGTTTGTTCATCATTAGTAATTTATTTTTCATACATAATTTATCATCAGTAAAGCATTTGTTCACACAGTTATACATGGTTTGTTCAAAATAAATAAGCCTATATCTGAAATATGTTAATATATTATTATGAATACTTAATAAATGATGCAATAATATGTTTTTGATGAAGTAATCAAATCAAATTCTCACCTAGAGACCTTCAACATCCGTGTTTGGTTGTATATGGAAGGGTCTACAGTTTGCCTCAATTGCTCCTTTCGTTTCATAAACGAACTACAACTAGAAGTCACGTGACTTTACCCTTCGACATTACTCACCGTAGCATGGTTTGTTTATTAGCCTGGTTAGCATTAACACTTACTGCCAGCTCTTCATGTGAGAAGTTATGTGTTAGCATGTTTGATGTATTTCCACTTACATACCCAACAACTGCTGAACAACGCTGTCACACACTCTTGTCTTCTCCACCACTCTATCGCCTGTACTACTGTAACTGAAGTTCTCAAACAATTTTAAAAAGACTACTTCCAACTCCTGTGGGTCGCCACCACTCGCCATAGTCGTGCTGCTGCTATCTCTGACTGACTGACTCGACAGTGTGTGTGTTTGTGTGCGTGTGTGTGTGTGTGTGTGTGTGTGTGTGTGTGTGTGTGTGTGTGTGTGTGTGTGTGCCTGTGTTTGTGTTTGTGTGTTGTCTAATATGATGCTGTGGGCCTTGTTCTTTAAACAATCAGTAATTTGGACTGTGACGCCGATACCATTTCAGTTCAATACGAATACATGCACCGTTCCACCCTTAGTGTTTATGTGTGTGTGTGTGTGTGTGTGTGTGTGTGTGTGTGTGTGTGTGTGTGTGTGTGTGTGTCTGTGTGTGTCTGTGTGTGTCTGTGTGCGTGTCTGTTTCTGTGTGTCTGTGTGTGTGTGTGTGTGTGTGTGTGTGTGTGTGTGTGTGTGTGTGTGTGTGTGTGTGTGTGTGTTTGTGTGTTCTCTAATATGATGCTGTGGGCCTTGTTCAGTAATTTGGACAAACAGCCTGGGATAAAGGCACGTAACTATGGCTTTGGAGTAATGGGAGTGAGTGTGTGTGTGTGTGTCTGTGTGTGTGTGTGTATGTGTGTGTCCTGGAGTATGGAGGACGAAAATGGGAAGGAATGGATTCCTGGAGGGGGGTGCTCTGACACACACACACACACACACACACACACACACACACACACAGACACACATTCTGACAGGCACATTCACACACACACACACACACACACACACACAAGCACACACACACACATGGCTAAGAGCTAACCCAAATGCTGTTTTTCCCTCTCAGATTACAGTCAGAAACAGAGGGTGGATTTCATCAGAAGTTGCATATTTCATCAGAAAGTGCCCTGCATTACAACCGCCCCCCAGACACCCCCCCCCCCCCCCCCCCCCAGGTGTGACATGAACACACAAATAAGCTCATCAGGCAAAGACAGAGACTGAACAGACACACACACACACACACACACACACACACACAGAATGAGCTTTACAGACAGATGGTCCTGCTTTATTGCTTTCTGTGTTCAGCTAGTTATCATCACTCTCACCTAACACAAGCCCCCCATGAATACACACACACAGACACACACACACACACACACACACACACACACACACACGCATGCACATTAAAGATATTGCATCTGCTCAATATACACAGGTCCACCTATGTCTCTGTTTTGCTTACTTAGATTCAATATGTGATTAAAATGTTCATACCTGCAGCTATTTAGAAGTGTGTGGGAAGCAGTGTTCTATATATATATGTGTGTGTGTGTGTGTGGAAAGTAGTGCTCTATATGTGTGTGTGTGTGTGTGTGTGTGTGTGTGTGTGTGTGTGTGTGTGTGTGTGTGTGTGTGTGTGTGTGTGTGTGTGTGTGGAAAGCAGTGCTCTATATTAGAAAAGTAATTCATTCTGTGTTAATATCACCATGACTCACGGCCCCACCTCTCAGCGTCAGTCACCCAAACACACACTAAGAGAGCACACTGTCTGGCGCAGTCTGTGGCCTACTGGTTAGCGCTTTGGACTTGTAACCGGAGGGTTGCCGGTTCGAACCCCGACCAGTAGGCACAGCTGAATTGCCCTTGAGCAAAGCACCTAACCCCTCACTGCTCACCGAGCGCCACTGTAGTAGGCAGCTCACTGCGCCAGGATTAGTGTGTGCTTTACTTCAATGTGTGCTGAATGTGTTTTACTAATTCACATATTGGGATAAATGCAGAGACCAAATTTCCCTCACGGGATCAAAAAAGTATATACTATATACTACACACACACACACACACTTGTGTGTTAGCGAAAAATTCAGTTCATTGTTTTCAATTGAAATGTTCTAATTGTATGCGGTGCAATGCAACGTTTTGAGCTGTTTTGTCGGACGCGCTTTATTTACTTTTTGTCAGTTGTATTGCTCTGCTATTTTGAACACCACACACACTCACTCACACACTCTCTCTCACACACATTTGATTTCTTTATTTAAAACCGCCAATCAAATTTCTTACAGAAAGGATTCAAATATTCTCAGAGATAACACAGCTTTGACATTCAAGGGTACATAAAGCATCACCTACAACACACAGCATCGCTACCTATCACACACACGCATGCCCTACATAAAGCATGCCCTACGCCACTCAGCAAGGCTGCCTATCACATTTGATATGGAGCAGAACTTTGCCAGCTGTTTAGATAGCCCTGCCAGTCTTAGTCCTCTCACAGTCAGTTTGTACACATGTCCCAAGCTGCCAAATATCAATGCCACAAACTTATATGCATAGCCTAGGTCACTGATCTTTGCAAGGAGGGGTTGGTATTTAATCATTTTTTCAAAAAAGGCTATGTCCATATACAGATCATAAACACAGCCCATTTTTAGGACTAGCACCTCCTTTCTATCTGTATCTACGATCACAACATCAGGGGTGTTAGGGATGTTACAAAACACATCATCAGAGCTGTTGAACCAGTCTGGTATTACACCTAAGTGTTTATATGTAGGAATATTTTTTGGAAATATGTCTTGAACAGAACTGGCACACACACACAAACACTCTCTCACACACACACATACACACACACACACACACACACACAAACACTCTCTCTCTCACACACACACACACACACACAAACACTCTCTCACACACACACACATACACACACACACACACACACACACTCTCTCTCTCACACACACACACACACACATACCTGTATTGCTCTGCTCTATGACACAATAGGATTTAGTGGACAGAGAGCATTCAATGCTACACAACAGTCACTCGCTCAGATGCAGTTAGCATACCCTGTCAGTTAGCATACCCTGTCAGTTAGCATACCCTATCAGTTAGCATACTCTGTCAGGCAGTGCTGTTGGAGCTGGTCTTCAGTCTTTGAGCTGGTCTGTGGTCTTTGAGATGGTCTGCCGTCTTTGAGCAGTGCTATCAGAGCTGCTGGTCTTCAGTGCTATCAAGTTCAAGTTTATTGTCATGTACTCATAAATAAGCATTTATCCGTAATGAAATGTCTTATGGCCAAGAGCCAGCTCAACTTTAGATAATAAATTATATAGTAGTCACAAAAAAGGTATATTAATTGCTAATTAAACAGACTGAAGTGTGACTATTAAGATATGAAGATGTAAGAAGATAAATAATAAAGTGGCAAAAAATGCTCAGGAGGTGGATGTGTGTGTGAGAGAGAGAGAGAGAGAGAGAGAGAGAGAGAGAGAAACTTCTGGTCTGCAGTGGTGGGGTTGGGGTTCAGTGGCCTTCAGAGCTACAGTACACACTCACACAAACACTGCTGGCCAGTTGAAGTTGTCTCAGTGTCTTTGTTGAGTCAAATCATTTGATTTCAGAAGCAGCAGTGTATGTGTGTGTGTGTGTGTCTCTCTCTGAGAGAGAGATAGACAGAAAGAGAGAGAGATAAAGAAAGACACACACACACACCACACACACACACACAAACACACACACAAACACAGTCATGTTATTATGGACAGAGTGAGTGTAATGCATTTAGATCTGCAGGATAAAGAAGCTCCACATTGATTTCATTCCACTGGCATCCAGGAAAACCCATCTCCTTCAGCAAATGTTTAAAACACACACTCACACATGCATGCACGCACACACACATGCACAAACACACACACACCACACATACAAACACACACTCACACAAAGACATACACACATGCATGCACACACACACACACACACACACATCCATACGAACACACATACACATACACACACACACATACACACACACAGTTAGTTAGTAAATGTCTACTGTGCACACACACACACACACCATAAATACTCACACCACACACACTCACTCACTCACACACACACACACACAGACCCACTCATACACACACACCACACACACTCACTTACACACACACACACACACACACAACACACACACACACACATACACCCACACCCACACTCACACACACACACACATACACACTCATACACACACACACACCCTAATGTCCTGGGGCAGGACTACATCACCCACAGTGCTCCTTTGACTCAGCTCTAATCACTCCCCAAGACTGATGGCTACTGGCTCCACAGTCTACTCATTCATTCACACACACACACACACACACACACACACACACACACACACACACACACACACACACACAGACATACACACACACACACAGACACACACACACACACACACACACACACACACACACACACACACACACACCTGTTCTGATATATGGTGTAATGCTCTAGTAAGGTGGCTGGAGGTCACACTGAAGTCTCTTCCTCCTCCTCCTCCACATGCCAGTGTAATGGAATGGAACTGGATGTAATAGGATAGTGTTATCAGGTTATTGCCTGTCCTAACACACGTGTGTGTGTGTGTGTGTGTGTGTGTGTGTGTGTGTGTGTGTGTGTGTGTGTGTGTGTGTGTGTGTGTGTGATGTGTGTGTGAATATTTATGGTGTGTGTGTGTGTATTTATAATTAATACAGTATGTGTGTGTATGTGTGTATGTGTGTGTGTGTGTGTGTGTGCTGTGTGTGTGTGTGTGTGTGTATGTACAGTATGTGTGTGTATGTGTGTAGGTGTGTGTGTGTGTGTGTGTGTGTGTGTGTGTGTGTGTGTTTGTGTGTGTGTGTGTCTGTGTGTGTGTGTGTGTGTGTGTGTGTGTGTGTGTGTGTGTGTGTGTGTGTGTGCAGAGCAGCATAGAGCCATATAGACACATCTACACACGTGGACTCTGCATGTGCACCATTGTGATCTATACTGCATGGAAAAGACCATTTGTGTGTGTGTGTGTGTGTGTTGTGTGTGTCTTTGTGTGTTTGTGTGTGTTTGTGTGTGTGTGTGGGGGTGGGGGGGCATTTAGCAGAGTAATTTGTTAAATGAACTTTTATGAGGCAGACATTGGAATTGCACACACACACACACACACACATACCACACACACACATACCACACACAACTCAATTATGCTTCTATCAAGTGCTCTGTTTCCCTCAACTTGAAATGATATTTCCCAGCGTTTTACAGTAATAGGGCTCATCCTACCCCGCAGCATATCACATAACCGTTACACACACACACACACACACACACACACATACACACACACACACACTCCTGTTTTGATATATTGTGTAATGTAATTGTGTATGTAATATCCGCAGCATATCCCATAACCCTCCCAGTCTCTTGCGACATGGAAATAGATATGCAGCTGCAAATCAGATTTATTGGACAATGAAACTATAATTGGGTCAGAATTCAGCTTTCATCTGACAGTATTGAGGGCTATTCTGCTATTCTAAATGCTATTCTTCCTTATGTCCGATGGTGATGCAAGTTGCAGGTTTGAGTCCAGGAAGGTGCCGAGCTGAAGCATGTGGTACATTAACATTAGCATTAGAGGAGCAGAGCATAGCGTGTGGTACATTAGTATTAGAGGAGCAGAGCATAGCGTGTAGTACATTAGCATTAGAGGAGCAGAGCATAGCGTGTGGTACATTAGCATTAGCATTACAGGAGCAGAGCATAGCGTGTTGTACATTAGCATTAGCATTAGAGGAACAGAGCATAGCGTGTGGTCGGTCAAACACAACAGGACATTAGCATTAACATTAGCTGAAGTGTGTGGTCGGTCAAACACAACAGCACATTAGCATTAGAGGAGCAGAGCATAGCGTGTGGTCAGTCAAACACAACAGGTCATTAGCATTAGCATTAGCTGAAGCGTGTGGTCAGTTAAACACAACAGGTCATTAGCATTAGAGGAGCAGAGCATAGCATGTGGTCAGTCAAACACAACAGGTCATTAGCATTAGAGGAGTAGAGCATAGCGTGTGGTCAGTCAAACACAATAGGACATTAGCATTAGCTGAAGCGTGTGGTTGGTCAAATACAACAGGACATTAGCATTAGCATTAGAGGAGCAGAGCATAGCAGATGGAGAGGAGGTGTTGCTGTTAGCAAGAAGTGTTGGTGTTAAGAGGAGATGTTGGTGTTAGCGTTGGTGTTAGCAGACATATAGAGGTGCTGGTGTTGCAGAATGCAGATGTGGTGTTAGCAGAGGAGGTGTTGGTGTTAGCAGAGGAGGTGTTGGTGTTAGCAGAGGAGATGTTGGTGTTAGCAGAGGAGGTGTTGGTGTTAGCAGACATATAGGAGGTGCTGGTGTTGGCAGAGGAGGTGCTGGTGTTAGCAGACATATAGGAGGTGCTGGTGTTGGCAGAGGAGGTGCTGGTGTTAGCAGAGGAGGTGTTGGCTCCACAGCCTCTCAGGGAGTCCTGACCGAGAGGAGATCCCAGCAGCTCATCACTGTGTTCAGTGTGTGACCACCTCCTCCTCTCTTCTCTTCTTTTCTCCCCTCCTCCCCTCTCTACTCCTCCTCTCCTCTTTTCTCCTCTCCTCATCATCCCCTCTTCTCCTCTTTTCTCCTCTCCTCTCTTCTCCTCTTTTCTCCTCTCCTCCTCTCCTCTCCTCCACTGTGAGTGTTCAGTATGTCACACCTTTTAGCATTTTCTGTTTTCCACTCCACAATCTCTCAACTCCTCCCACTCAACACTAGAGCTCCTCAGTGCTGCTGATGAGGCTGAAGAGGAACTGTGTGTGTGTGTGTGTGTGTGTGTGTGTGTGTGTGTGTGTGTGTGTGTGTGTGTGTGTGTGTGTGTGTGTGTGTGTTATGGAGTATGAAGTCTAATTCTGGGAGCCCTCCAGAGCAGATTTCAGTCCTTTCATCAGCACCGCTCATCTCAGCCCTCAGCAACAGAGAAAAGCCCCTTTCCCATCTTCATAGCCTCTCCTCCCCTTACCTTACTTCTCTTCTCCTCTCCCCTCCTCCCCTTACCTCCTTCCTCTCCTCTCCTCTTCTCTCCTCTCCTCTCCTCCCCTTACCTCCCTCCTCTCATCCCAAGTATAGAGGATAATAGAGTAAACTATATGAATTAAAGGTATTTAATGTAAGAAAGAACAGTATGACAGCAGTAAGCTACCTTACCAACCTATACAGTATGCCTTGTTACACCCACTTCTGTCTAATATGTTTGCTCAGAAGTGGGTGTAGTAAAGGAGTAAATCGCCAAACAACAATATGAAAGCCTACCCATGCAGAAAAACATGTAAAGAATAGTTAAATATGCCTCTTTGTGGAAGAGTGGGATACATTTCAAATGTTTTATTTCTTTCTTTCTGTTTTTGCTAACGTATCAACCTATCATTGTGGAATAGTGGAATATTTTTTGTTAACTTCTCAGTTTAAATGCATTTTTTACAACCTTTACACATTTGTTGAGTCAGGGTACTAATAAAAACTACAGGATAGTAAGAGCTGAACTGTTGCTTTATTTAACACATTTCCATCACCATGGAAAAAGTGGACTGGTCTTGGGCCTGAAACTCCCGGGCTGAAAAGTGTCCCCACTCCGGCTCTGTCTCCTCCCCTTACCTCCCTTCTCTTCTTCTCTCCTCTCCTTTCCTCTCTTCTCTTCTCCTCTCTCCTGGCCTCTCCTCCTTTTCTCTCTTCCTTTCCTCTCCTCTCCTCTCCTCCTTTCCTCTCCTCCCTCCTCTCCTGTCTTTCTCCCCATCACTCTCCTCCTCTCCTCTCCCCTCATCTCTTCTCCTCCTTCACTCTTTCCTCTGGTACTCCCTGCTGCTGTATAATCTGTCGTGAGGAGGATCCCACACCGTAGCTACTGACTGACTGAGCCACTCCGAGGAAAACTCCAGATTAGTGAAAGGAACTCTATAAAGACAACACATTCCACATTTAAATGCAATTAAAAGCAAATAAACAGTTTTGAAAAAGACATAAGACAAACTGAATAAGTAATATTTGAAAAGACACAAAAGTAAGTAAATACGCTTTATGTCTTAATGTGTGTGTAGCTGCTCACACACAAAAGCACTTTCTTGTCACAGCGTTTGTGGAGCAGAAATCTGCCGTGTGCTCAGAGACACTGAATGAGTTGAGAAGCACTATGCAATGTGTTTGGGTGAGATAAGGATATGCGTGTGCACACACACACACACATTACAGACACACACACACAC
>NC_063202.1:12656924-12661924 GCF_017589495.1 Alosa alosa
GATGTTCCAAGACAAGTAGCGTAGCGAAATACAGTTTATGTCATCTTTTTTGGAAAAAAAATGTTGTCATTTTGTAAAATCCCATTGATTTCTGTCATTGCACGTTGATATTACTGCGCCACCGTCTATGCTTCAGGTTCAAATACGAATCATACATTGCGCCGATATATTTGCTTTTAATAGTCAACGAACTCCATTAACCACTCGGTGAGTTGCACAGTTTTGAAAACAAACGTTAAGGGTTGTTTTAGGACATGTTTGAGGAGCCTACTACAGTATGCCCATTGCCAGCCACCCTGAGAAGTGAAAAGGCGATTCAAAACGAGTCAGAAAAGTCGAGACAGGACCAATCGTCAACATTTCGGTGTCCACCACTCTAGTTCATCCAAAACAAACCAGAAAAGGGCCTTAAAGTGCTAAAAACCAGAATTTTCCTTTAAGAATGAAGATGAGTGCTTAAGTTGTACCAAAAAGTAAAAAATACAGAGTACCAAGTCTTGATGTCTGTGGGCGGCTCTAAGGACCCCTTCTGGGTGCCACTCTGCTCGGCTTCAAGTCGCTATAAAAGTGATTTTTGCTTCCATGTTTTCCTGAAAACACCAGCCTATGTGCAGTAGCTGCACAAAATAAAGAGGGAAGGATTATCGGCGACGAGTACACGTTTTCGTACAACTAAAGCACTCCTCTTCAGGAGCTTGTTTACAGCGACGTCAATGAACAGGAAACTGGTTTGCCAACTTCAAGTTAGTGCACAGAGCCTATTGGGACTGAGAGGACAAAGTGAGAGCAGGTTCCCCTGAACGCCCATAATGGAAACAGGGCTATAGGCCCCTAATGGAGTACCAGAACTCTAATGGTGTACCGGAACCCTAATGGTGTACCGGAACTTTAATGCTGTACCGGAACCCTAATAGTGTAACTGCAACTCTAATGGAGTACAAGAACTCTAATGCTGTACCGGAACCCTAATGGTGTACCTGAACTTTAGTGGTGTACCAGAACTCTAATGCTGTACAGGAACTCTAATGGTGTACTAGAACCCTAATGGTGTACCGGAACTCTAATGATGCCTCCCAAACCTACAGGCATCAGCCTCCCAAACCTACAGGCATCAGACATCAGCCTCCCAAACCTACAGGCATTAGCATTATACAGACATCAGCCTCCCAAACCTACACGGCAGCTGCTCTCAGATCTGCCCCGAGACACATCTGTCTCGGGACACATCTGAGTGTTCGAGTGTTCGAACTCTAGCGCTGTCTCTTCGTGTCATAGCCAACCCGGCACTGTTTGTAACTCTGGCGGCGTTGTCAGGTCATTGGCCTGTGTGAAGAGCTGCTGTTGTCAGGTCGTTTGGTCATTTGGCCGTTCCGTGGTTTGTCCCGTATGTAGAGCTGGGTCGCAGAGTTCCATTGGGTCTGGCCTCGATTTGGCAAAGCTGCTTAGAGTAAATGATGGGTTGCTGAGAGTTGCATCATCATCATAATCACACACACACACACACACACACACACACACACACACACACACACACACACACACACACACACACACACACACACACACACATGCACACACACTTTAGACACACTCTACACACATATTAACATTCTCATGAGGTTGTTCTGGGACAGAACCACAGAGATAAGCTCTGCCTTCTGGGAGACACATCAGAATGAAACAGAACATTCTGATGCATGCATGTGTGTGTATGTGTGTGTGTGTGTGTGTGTGTATGTGTGTGTGTGTGTATGTGTGATGTGTGTGTGTTGGCTGAACTCTCCCTGTAAACTATGTAAAGGTGTTTGTGTATGTGTGTTTTCTGAATTCTCCCTGTAAACTGTGTTACTGTGTTTGTATTTGTGTGTGTGTGTGTGTGTGTGTGTGTGTGTGTTGTCTGAACTCTCCCTTGGAACTGATGTCCTCTGTCTCCATTTCCCTAATTTCCTCCCTACAGATTCCTTCCCAGGTAGGTGTATGTGTGTGTGTGCTCATGTGTGTGTAAAGGTGTGTGTATGTGCTGAGTGTGTGTGTAAAGGTGTGTGTGTGTGAGTGTGTGTGCTTGTGTGTGTGTGTAGAGGTGTGTGTGTGTGTGTGTGTGTGTGTGTGTGTGTGTGTGTGTGTGTTTATGTGTGTGTTTGTGTGTGTATGTGAGTGTGTGTAAGCATAAGCCACTGAGACTAATGAGGCCTGGCAGTTCAGGCGTAACCACGGTAACTGGGACATGGGCCTGCGACTGATCAGGTCACTTGGAGCAGGAGCAGCATGACCCTGGCCGTGACCTTTGACCTTAGCACTGCTGCAGAGGTGAGGGGCGGCAGATGATCACTGAGGCGTGAGATGGGGCGACAGCAACAGCAGGACAGGACTACTCTCCTCCTCTTCCTCCCCTCTCTCCTCCCTTCTCCTCTCTCCTTACTCCCCCTTTCCTCTCCTCCTCATCCCACTCTCCTCTACTTGTCTCTCTCTCCTCTCTCCTCCTCCCTCTCTCCTCTCCTCCCTCCCTCTCTCCTCTCCTCTCTCCTCTCCTCCTCTCTTCATCCTCCTTCATCCCATGTTCACTGTTCCTCTTCTCCGTGTCCTTGATAACTTGATAACTCATCCCTCTCTTTCTCCCTTTGTTCTTCCTCCACTACTGTACTTCCATACTTCTCTCCTTTCTTCTCTTCCTTGCATGCTTCTCTCCCTCTCTCTCTACTCTCCCCTTCCTTTCCTCTCCTTTCCCTCTCTCTCTCTCCTCTCTCCCTCTCTCTCACCTCTCTCTCCTCTCTTTCTCTCTCCCTCTCTCTCTCTCTCCCTCTTTCTCTATCCTCTCTCCCTCTCTCTCTCCTCTCCCTCTCTCTCCTCTCTCTCTCTCTCTCTCTCTCTCTCTCTCTCTCTCTCCCTCTCCTGCACAGTGGCCAGAGAGCTAGTGAGGTGTTGGTGATGTCTGATGTTTGATGTCTCAGGTTGTTGCTTGAGCTGCCAGTGGTCAAAGGTGACTGAGTGCAGAGCCAGCCACCAGGAAATCACCCCATCCATTTCCCTTCAGCACACACACACACACACACACACACACACACACACACACACACACACGCACAAATGTCTTTCTCAGTAGTCAGATGGGATGGGGGCTGGACACACACACACACACACACACACACACACACACACACATATGCATGCACGCACGTACGCACACACACACAATCTCTCTCTCTCTCATTCACACACACAGACACACACATATCCAAGCACATAAACACATACACACACACACACACACACACACACACACACACACACACAAACAAATACTTTCTCAGTAGCCAAGATGGGATAAAGCACACACACACACACACACACACAGAGAAAAGGAGAGAAGGGGTGATAGGGTGACAGAGAAATAGGGAGGAAGATGGATAGCACAGAGTAACAGAGAGAGAGAGAGAGAGAGAGAGATGAGGACATATGGGATCATCATGTCGGTCTCCTGAACTCCAGCATCAACTGAATTATAGGGCCAAAAAACAACCAACTATATAAAGTGTAAATGTTAAAGCCCTGCTGTTCCTACGGTAACTAACTAATGCATCAGCCCTGCTGTTCCTACGGTAACTAACTAACATATCAGCCCTGCTGTTCCTACGGTAACTAACACATCAGCCCTGCTGTTCCTACGGTAACTAACGCATCAGCCCTGCTGTTCCTACAGTAACTAACTAACGCATCAGCCCTGCTGTTCCTACGGTAACTAACTAACACATCAGCTCTGCTGTTCCTACAGTAACTACAGTGGTGTGTCTGTGTCTGTGTGTCTGTGTGTATGTGTGTGTGTGTGTGTGTGTGTGTGTGTGCATTATGTGTGTGTGTGTGTGTGTGTCTGTGTGTGTGTGTACGGTACAGAAGGTTTATTATTGTGTGTGTGTGTCTGTGTGTGTGTGTCAAGAGACCCACCTCTTAGGAGTGTGTGTGTGTTCTCAGGGTTGTGCAGGGAGATCAGTCACTGTTGTCACGGTGATGGATTGCATCTTTGACTGCACGTGTTACATTGGAGATCGTTCAATCAAGTGGCCAGATAGATACACCAAACGAAAGAAAAAAAACATGTTTATCCACAATCATTCTATAATTAGAAGCATGTGCGTGTGTGTGTGTTCGAAGCATGTCCCACTCTAGGGCACCCGCTGAAGGTCAGAGAACATAACTGAGGGAATATCAGCGAATGATTTGTAGATCTGACATTGGTAATGTCACCAATGCTAACCACAGAGCTGAGGAGCAAGAGCTGAACAGTTTCACCCGACGTGTGTGTGTGTGTGAGAAAGAGAGCTGAATAGCGCTCATCCACGCCTCTGATCCGTCCGTCTGGATCGATCTCCCGGCCTCAGTGTGGTGCCGGTCCCCTGTGTGTGTGTGTGTGTGTGTGAGTGTGTGTGTGTGGAGGTGTGGGAGGTAATGTGTGAATGTGTGTATTGTGTGAGTGTGAATGTGTGTGTGTGTGTGAATGTGTGTGTGTGTGTGTGAGAGGCGTGGGTATGTGTGTGTGGTGTGTGTGTGTGTGTGTGTGTGTGTGTGGAGGTGTGTGTGTGTGTGGGAGGTGTGTGTGTGAGTATGCCCGTCCTGTCGTATTATTTGGATCAGGCCCTAGACACAGTGAGGATCTCTTTGTGCCATTGTGTGTGTGTGTGTATGTGTGTGTGTGTGTGGATCAGGTCCTGAGTGTCACAGTGTGTGTGTTAGTGTGTTGTGTGTGGTCTTGGCTGTTGTGAGTGTGTGTCATTTGTTGTGTGTGTGTGTTGTGTGTGTGTGTGTGTGTGTGTGTGTGTGTGTGTGTGTGTGTGGCCTTGAGAGTCAACAGCTAGTGACCTGGTGTACTGATGTTTACTGCTGTCCACATCTCTAACGGAAAGAGCAGCATCCTCGCTCTGGTCAGCACTCATCCTTGCCCCAGGCAACGTTTGGAGGCCCAGCGGTCCTTAACCTGCTCAGAGTGCTGACTGGACAGGACCTGTGAC
>NC_063202.1:12669424-12676924 GCF_017589495.1 Alosa alosa
GCAGCTCACACTGCAAGGTATGGCCTACACAAGAACACACTGCAAGGTAGGCCACACACACACACACACACACACACACACGGACATCACTACCAGGCTCTCCAAGCAGCTCACACTGCAAGGTAGGCCTACACACACACACACACACACACACACACACACACACACACACACACACACACGGACATCACTACCAAGCTCTAAGCAGCTCACACTGCAAGGTACACACACACACACATGGACATCACTACCAAGCTCTCTAAGCAGCTCACACTGCAAGGTACACACACACACACACACACACACATGGACATCACTACCAAGCTCTCCAAGCAGTTCACACTGCAAGGTAGGCCTACACACACACACACACACACACACACACACACGCATGCATGGACATCACTACTGTTTTCCCTAAGCAGCTCACACTGTAAGGTACAGTATTACACACACACACACACACATGGATTATCACTGTACACACACACACACACATGGACATCACTACTAAGGGCTCTAAGCAGAGTAAACACTGCAATTAGGCCTACATACACACACAAACACACACACACACACACACACACACACGCTAATAATCAATAATACACACCACACCATCACCACACACCAAATTTGAAGAAGCTAAATGGTTTGCTCAGGAAAATCTAATTCTGCAGCACAGAAGGGCTTTCTGTCTGTTTTCCCTTAACTTTGACTCTTTTTTCCTGGCAGTAAAAAGCGCTTTTAGATGAGGTGGCTTTATGCAGGGTCGCCACACACACTGTGCTTGTGGCTTTAAACATAAGTTTTTTTTTCTTTCCTCTTTTCTATCACTCTGTCTGTTCTGTCTTTTTTCTTCACGCTTGACCTCAATCACTCCCCCTCTTCTCCTCTCTCTTCTTCCTTCTCCTCCTCTCCTCCTATCTTCTCTTTTTCTCCTCTCATTTCTTCTCATCTCTTCTTCTCCTGTTCTTTCTACTCATTTCTTCTTCTCCTCTTTTTCTACCTTTTCTCTCTTCTCTTTTTTCTACCTTCTTTCTTACCTTTCTCTTTCTTCTTTTCTTTCTTCTCCTTCATCTCATTCTTCTTCTCCTTTTTTCTTCTTCTTCTTGTTCTGGACATCGGATGCAGCTAACGGCAGTGAGGTCCATGTCATAACGCGCACTTTGATACAGAGACACTCCAGCATCGCTAAGAACGATGGTGGGGACGGAGGGACATTTTCCTCCCTGTTTAGGAAGATCTGTCTGAAGATCGCCAGAGTTTTATCTAGAAGACAGTTTTAAATATGATGTATAAGACGTGTGTGTTTTAAACATGAAGTGTAAGAAGTGTGTGTTTTAAACATGAAGTGTAAGAAGTGTGTGTTTTATACATGAAGTGTAAGAAGTGTGTGTTTTAAACATGATGTGTAAGAAGTGTGTGCTTTAAACCTGATAAGTAAGACGTGTGTGTTTTAAACATGAAGTGTAAGAAGTGTATGTTACAGTCCTGATGCGTAGGACACATATTTTTCAGTCCTGCTGCGTAACACGCGTATGTTTTAATGATAACGCGTAAGACGCGTATGTTTTAATGATGAAGCGTAAGGCGCGTATGTTTTAATGATAACGCGGCAAGACGCGTATGTTTTAATGATGACGCACATCCATCGTCCACCCTCTCCTCCGAGCCAGTGCGGCGATGCCACACGTTCATTATTTACTCCTTTGCTTTTCAATAGTTTATGACTTTCAGATGTAATAATAAAAATCCCCTGTCCCGGCCCCAGCTGTGGCCCAACTGGCTGGGGCACCTGCACCGTACGCCGGCGATCCAGGTTCGATTCCCGCCCCGTGGTCCTTTCCGGATCCCACCCCTGCTCTCTCTCTCATTCACTTCCTGTCACTCTCCACTGTCCTATCATTAAAAAAAGGTAAAAAAAATAGCCCCCCCCCCCAAAAAAAAAAAATATACAAAAAAAAATCCCCTGTCCCCTCCTCTCTCTTCCTCTCACACACTCACTCTCATTCTCTACCCCTCCTCTGTCTTCCTCTCACTCTAGTTCTCTGTCCCTCCTCCTCTCTCTCTCTGTTTATCTCTCTCACTACAGACTCTGATGCTCATTCCTTGAAACGTTAAAACCCTGACAGTTTCTGTTTTAATAGTGCTGCACATAATCCTGCTCTAAATCGTGCAGTGAGTGGTGTGTGTGTGTGTGTGTGTGTGTGTGTGTGTGTGCAGTGAGGGGATAAAGACTCAGGTCCAACTGAGACCCTCTAGCAGCATTCTCCTCCACTGTTTACCCTGACTAGATATCACTGCACTCCACTTCACAGACTCCTGCTATTTAGACTCCCTAGAATCAGATTTCACAGAACAGATGTTGTATTGCACTGGTCATTGCTGGCTGATGTATTGCACTGGTCATTGCTGGGTGATGTATTGCACTGGTCATTGCTGGGTGATGTATTACACTGGTCATTGCTGGACAGATGCTTTGTATTGCACTGGTCATTGCTGGGCCGATGTATTGCACTGGTCATTGCTAGGTCGATGTATTGCACTGGTCATTGCTGGACAGATGCTTTGTACTGCACTGGTCATTGCTGGCTGATGTATTGCACTGGTCATTGCTGGGCTGATGTATTGCACCGGTCATTGCTGGCTGATGCCAGTTGTGCCAAGTGTCCATCGTCCTTCTCTGGTCTGCTGAGTCAAGTGTACTGATTCCTTCTCTAGAGTGTGTGTGTGTGTGTGTGTGTGTGTGCATGTGTGCATGTGCATGTGCATGCACACGCGCGTGTGTGTTTCCTGTGGTCGCTCAGTTCAAATGAGCCTGGTGTCTGTGACAGCTCTGAGAGCTGCCCTGCTATTACTTCTCTAGACCTTTCCGCCTCTCTGTGCTGTGAGTGAGTGACTAAAATCTGTGCTGACCAATACACACACACACACACACACTGACTAATACACACACACATACACACACGCTGACTAATACACACACACACACACGCTGACTAATGGTCTGGTCAAACTGCCACCCGCCAGAACTGAGAGCAGAGGCCAGGGAGTGTGCTCTCTCTCTCTTTCTCTCTCTTTCCTGCTCTCTTTCTCTCTTCTGCTCTCTCTCTTGCTCTCTGACTGCAGGTGTTGCTTTATTAGCATGACTGTAGGTACAGCGTGGCTTTATTAGCATGACTACGTGTTGCTTTATTAGCATGACTGTACGTGTTGCTTTATTAGCATGACTGTACGTGTTGCTTTATTAGCATGACTGTACGGTACGTGTTGCTTTATTAGCATAACTGTAGGAACAGTGTTGCTTTATTAGCATGACTGTAGGTACAGTGTTGCTTTATTAGCATGACTATATGTGTTGCTTTATTAGCATGACTGTACTGTACGTGTTGCTTTATTAGCATGACTGTAGGAACAGTGTTGCTTTATTAGCATGACTATACTGTACGTGTTACTTTATTAGCATGACTGTAGGAACAGTGTTGCTTTATTAGCATGACTGTACGTGTTGCTTTATTAGCATGACTGTAGGAACAGTGTTGCTTTATTAGCATGACTGTACGTGTTGCTTTATTAGCATGACTGTACTGCGTGTTGCTTTATTAGCATGACTGTAGGAACAGTGTTGCTTTATTAGCATGACTGTAGGTACAGTGTTGCTTTATTAGCATGACTGTACGTGTTGCTTTATTAGCATGACTGTACTGTACATGTTGCTTTATTAGCATTACTGTAGGAACAGTGTTGCTTTATTAGCATGACTGTACGTGTTGCTTTATTAGCATGACTATACTGTACGTGTTGCTTTATTAGCATGACTGTAGGAACAGTGTTGCTTTTTATTAGCATGACTGTAGGTACAGTGTTGCTTTATTAGCATGACCGTAGGCACAGTGTCGCTTTATTAGCATGACTATAATGCGGTTGCTTTATTAGCATGACTGCATGTAGGAACAGTGTTGCTTTATTAGCATGACGGTTAGTTTTATGCGCAGAAACAGTGTTGTTTTATTAGCATGACTCATACGTGTTGCTTTATTGACTAGCATGATGACTGTCGTGTTGCGTTATTAGCATGACTGTAGGAACAGTGTTACTTTATTAGCATGACTACGTGTTGCTTTATTAGCATGACTGTACTGTACGTGTTGCTTTATTAGCATGACTGTACGTGTTGCTTTATTAGCATGACTGTAGGAACAGTGTTGCTTTATTAGCATGACTGTACTGTACGTGTTGCTTTATTAGCATGACTACGTGTTGCTTTATTAGCTTGACTGTAGGAACGGTGTTGCTTTATTAGCATGACTACGTGTTGCTTTATTAGCTTGACTGTAGGAACGGTGTTGCTTTATTAGCATGACTACGTGTTGCTTTATTAGCTTGACTGTAGGAACAGTAGGGCTGTAACGATATGCGATTCGAAACCGAAATCGCGACACTCATATCCACGATACTGTGTCGCGGTGTGAAAAGCCAGATCCGCGACACACTCTTTCTAGTGTTTCACACAGTGCTTTGCAGCTTACACGGCAGCGTAAACAACACACATCTCCCGCTTTATTTACCGGTAGCCTATGTTGTCCGAAAATAAATAAATACATAAATAATAATTTCATACCTCTCGTTGCTTTCATTGTATACTATGTGTTCAACTTTACCAAACAGTTTAAAAGTAACACACCCACTCACACACACACACCTACTCACACACACACCTACTCACACACACTCACCTACTCAGACTCACACACCTACTTACACACAAACTCACCTACTTACACACACACACACACCTACAGTACTGACACACACACACACACACATACCTACTGACACACACACACATACACAGGCTGTTTTTAAGGCTCGCTGGGTGCTGCAGATAGACCCTGCACTCGTTTAATGGCTCTACTGAGCATCCATTCATTCACACACACACACACACACACACACACACACCTACTACACACACACACACTGTGCTGCAGATACCTCTTGCACTTGTCAACGGCTTTATTGAGCATCCATTCATTCACACACACACACACACACACACACACACACACATTGTTCTGCAGATACCTCTTGCACTCGTTAATGGCTCCGGCCGTCCCACTGCCCTGATATGAGTATATACACATGCAGGTAAACAACAGCTGATTATAATATGAGTATATACACATGCAGGTAAAAGACAGCTGATTATAATATGAGTATATACACATGCAGGTAAACAACAGCTGATTATAATATGAGTATATACACATGCAGGTAAACAACAGCTGAATATGATATGAGTATATATACATGCAGGTAAACAACAGCTGATTATAATATGAGTATATACACATGCAGGTAAACAACAGCTGAATATGATATGAATATATACACATGCAAGTAAACAACAGCTGAATATGATATATACACATGCAGGTAAACAACAGCTGAATATGATTAGCGTATGATTCAAAACTCACAGGGGACTAGGCTAGAATACACACATGCACTTACTTTAAAACTACACATTTAAAAAAACAATGTGTGGCAAGACTAGAGTCAGTGTATGTGTGTGTGTCAGTGTATGTGTGTGTGTGTGTGTGTGTGTGTGTCAGTGTATGTGTGTGTGTGTGTGTGTTTGTGTGTATGTCAGTTGTCTCAGCTGTAATCTCACTGTTAAAGTGTAGACCACTGGTCTGCATCTCCGGGATGTTGAGGTACTGGAGAGTAGTGTGTGTGTGTGTGTGTGTGTGTGTGTGTGTGTGTGTGTGTGTGTGTAGGTGTGTGTGTGTCTACTGAGGTACTACAAAGTAATGCTTGTCTGTCTGCTGGCTGAACTGGGAGTGTGTGTGTGAGCACCCAGCCGGTATTGTGTTAATCTGGAGAGACATTTTCATAGCTCTAAACAGGCAGGCAGGCAGGCAGGCAGGCGCTGTGTCTACCACTGACAGACACACACACACACACACACACACACACACACACACACACACACACACCGCTCTACACAGGCAGGCAGGCGTACCACTGAGTGGAGACTGATTTATCTGTTTGCCTTCCAGATTGGCGTGGCACCACAGACACTCACACACTTGGGAAGCGCAGATGTGTGTGTGTGTGTGTGTGTGTGTCGCGGGCTGCAGAGGCACGCCTGGCTGTGGGCGTGAATGTGCCGTGGCGGCATCTCCGCCCAGTGGAGCCGAGGGCGGCGAACTCCATGGGGCTGGATAGGTGGAGCGCTCTGTGCCAGAGTAGTGGGAGATAGGCACTGTTTGGTGATGTAGTGGTGTAGTGGGAAGATAGGCACTGTTTGGTGGTGTGGTGGGTGCACTGTGCAGTGGTGAAGGGGGTAGGCAGTGTTTTTGGTGGGGTGGGAGGTGGGGGTAGGCAGTGTTTGGTGGTGAGGTGGGGGCTAGGCAGTGGGGGGTAGGCACTGTTTGGTGGTGAGGTGGGAGCTAGGCAGTGGGGGTAGGCACTGTTTGGTGGTGAGGTGGTGTGGTGGGGGGATATATGCTGTTTGTGTATACTGTGTATAAAGTTTACACAGTACACAAACAGCATATACTGCGAGAACACAGAGTGCTGAGGGATCATTCCCACATTTCCCACACAGGACAGAGCAAGATTATATTACATTAGAGCATATTAGATTACAGTATATTACATTAGAGTATATTACATTACAGTATATTACATTACAGTAAATTACATTAGAGCATAATACATTACAGTATATTACATTACAGTTTATTACATTAGACTCTAATGTAATATACTGTGATGTAATAAACTGTAATGTAATATACTGTAATATACTGTATACTCTGTGTGTGTGTACTCCGACATCTCCACCGCTCAGCACGTCCCACATGTGAAGTGTGAGGTGTGTGTGTGTGTGTGTGGAGTTGAGGTGTGTCAGTAAACATAGATTTTTGCACTAATGTTCCAGTACAGTGTTCTATGGCATTAAGGCTCACAAACTACTAAGTGTGTGTTTAGGGTAATTGAGACCAGCTGCAGAACAGAAATGTGCAAACATGATGTGTTATTTACATGCTTGAGGATCAGAAATCAGAAATCCTGGACTCTACAGCCATCTGTAGTAATAAACTCCAGTAAATAACCAAACTACTCACTGAGTGAGTGATTCTGTGTAATGGTGCCGGCAGACGAACTACTCACTGAGTAAGTGATTCTGTGTGATGGTGCTGGCAGATGTGAATCTCTGATGCTTTCCTATATCATTTCTACGGCGTAAACGAAGTTTAAACCCTGTCGACTCGCTCAGGAGGAAGTAGTCTCCCGTGAGAGCTGACGTTCCTTTGAAGGCTTCATTTCAGCATCCGTCTAAATGTGTGATAAGGAGCCTCTCTGCACCGACACACTGCAGCATGCTTCTTCATTAGAGAGGCCAGAACTGGTGAGGATACCACGGCGGCTGCAGAGAGGCGGTTATCAGCGGGCGCAAAGGAAGAGCGGGAAATGCAGGCGTATTAT
>NC_063202.1:12681924-12684424 GCF_017589495.1 Alosa alosa
GGTCAACTCGAGGAAATCCTCTTCCAGTTGACTGTCTTTACCACAGTAGGCCTACCCTATGAAACGCAAATAATCTTAAAATCTCCTGATAGGCTAACAACTTTTTTTTTAACGTCACCCAAGACATGCCGCATGTCGAAATGCACATGCATTGTCACGGCTACATAAACAAATCTTGTTTCCTGATCTTGTTAGGTGCCCACTGTAAAGCTGTTTAAATGTAAAGCTTCCAATGCATACTGCCCCCATGTGTCCGAACCCGATCCGAACCTGACGGTTTCTAAATATTTGACATCCCATAGCCATTGCACCACAGGTGGTCATGACATGACTACTGCCACTAAAATGTCAACCCACTAGTGTCTGAACTGTATAACTATACAAAAAGCCACATGAGGGCTGAAGACTTCACTTAAGAGGGGCATTATGTTGAACACTGAGTGAAGAGGCTGATAAGCTGGGTAGGATCAGCACACTATACAGTGCCATATTCTTTAAGAGGTTTCTCAAGTTAGAAGTGAACTTTGATATGAAGATAATGGAACAGTACTTCTTTAGTGTGCTGTTGTTTTGACGCTGCCACTTGCCGTCTGGTGTCAGGAGTTGGCCAGGGAAGTAAACAACTGGGTCTGCTCCTGTCCGCTGCTGACCGGCGCTTCTCTTAGGGACTTCCTTATTAGACTCTTATCTGTGCACCAGCGCTCCTTGACCCTCTCAGTGTTTGTGTGTGTGTGTTGACTGGTGTGTGTGTGTGTGGACTGGTGAGGAGGTGAGTCGTGCGGAGTGTATTTGTCACCCTCAGAGGCGTGTCACCTCTTCCTGCGGCTCATCAATCCTGCAGGAGAAACATCACGGAACCTTCCAGAAGTTAATCGCACGCTACGTCGTCTCTGGTCATGCATCACGTCCATTTGATCCTCATCAGGCTGCTGGCTCTCACACTCCTCTCTCCCCCTCTCTCTCTCTCTCTTTCTCTCACGCTCTCTCTCTATCTCTAGCCCTCTCTCTCTCTCGCCTTCTCCCTCTCTCTCTCTCTCTCTCTGTCTCTCTGTCTCTCCTTTTCTCTTTACATCAAGCTATGCTGCCCCTACCTCGTTCTCTATCCTCTGGTGATGAGCTGGAGTTTGTTACTGGGTTCAATGCACAGAGTGAGCTGTTAATGTATCTTATCACCCGGAGAGAAGAAATACTCTTTTTTGATTGGCTAGCGGGGTGGCTTTTAATTCTGAATAACAGGACACCTATAAGTAGTAGATCTGGTAAAAAAAGTTTAATCGCCGTTCCATATCAATGCTTATGAATGGTAACTATAACAACGATAGTAGGACGACGGTTGAGCCTGGAGGCAGGCTTCGCAACAATGGAATCAACTGTAAACAAGCTAACTGTCCATGCTATCGCTGTTGTAGGGCCAACGAAAGTTCTACAACAAGCTGAACTAGCTTCTTTTTAAACGGAACCACATGTTTCCTTTGCTTTACAGTGGCAACCGGCCTTCAAGGTGTGTTCAGTTATACGGAATTAATGGACTCGGGCCTACGCTACGCGTCGGGGAGTTCTTTGCCCCTCGCCCTCGTCCATTAATTCCGCATAACAGGACACCTCGGCGGCCGTTATTCCTTATATATAGCCATACATATAGAGCTGTTAATGTATCATATAGCCATACGTATAGAGCTGTTATTGGTTAGATGATGTATCATATAGCCATACGTATAGAGCTGTTATTGGTTAGAGTATCATATAGCCATAGGACGTATCATTTAGAGAATGTAGCTGTTAATGTATCATATAGTCATACGTATAAAGCTATTAATGGGTAGAGGAAGTATAGCTTACATAGCTGTTATTGGCTAGAGGACGTATCATATAGCTTACATAGCTGTTATTGGTTAGAGGATGTATCATATAGAGCTGTTATTGGTTAGAGGAAGTAGCATATAGCTTACATAGTAGCTGTTATTGGTTAGAGGATGTATCATGCTCCATGCTCCATTCACTTGAATGGGCCTTCCCAACGTTTGGCGGTCTGCTAATTCTCAATAACAGACCGTTGCTAAGTAGACCTATAACAGACCGCTGTCAAGGAAAATGGGTTCTGTGCTTCTAATTTACATCTTTCATATTACTGCGCAAGGACTGGAACTTCATTCAAAAGTGAAAGCAGACGATTGATCAGCTGTGTTCTAAAGAATGTTTGATTCAAGTTCAGCGTGTGCTGTTGCGAACTATTTGTTTCTCACCAAAAGCCACGATGAAACGGTAACAAATAGGCTATAGCCTAGGCTATGTAGGCTAAAGAGTCACATCGTGGGGAGTTTATTGTTTCGTTTTGGCAAGTAGCCGTGTGATAAGCGGGATAGAACGCCGATAGAACGTCATTATTGGGAAAATAAGTCCCAACAGGGCGAACCGGTCTTGTAGGGTTCTATACATTATCCCTTACATAATTCTCTTACCGGGTACAATGGCTTTCAGAGTTACTCGTTTTTCCATAGAC
>NC_063202.1:12694424-12699424 GCF_017589495.1 Alosa alosa
TCTGAACTGTCACAGGAGCTGTCAACTGACCCATAATGATGATGTCAGTATGTACAATATGGTTACATGCAGTGTTGGGAACGTTACTTTAAAAAAGTAATTAGTTATAGTTACTCACTACTTGTTCCAAAAAAGTAACTGAGTTAGTAACTGAATTATTCTATGATAAGAGTAACTCGTTACCAGGGAAAGTAACTATTTGCGTTACTGTTAAAAAAAAAGATAGATAGAGATAGATAGCTAGGATAGATAGATAGATAGATAGCTAGATAGATAGATACTTTATTGATCCCCAAGGGGAAATTCAAGATATTGCACATTGACTTCAGCCTGTGTCAATATAGGTTTTTGTTGTGAGGCAGAAAGATCTAGCTTTTTGCTGCTTGGAGGACTTTGCCCAGTCCTTCTTTGCTAGTGGATGGCGAGCTATCATCTGTGGTGGAGGTATCGGTTTTTTGGCCACCAGCTTTAGATCGTGTGTGAGATGCTTCATTAAATTAGAGTTGTTATTAACGGATGTGCCCATAAAGTCTTGCTCCCTGACATAATGTACACACATTACATGCGCGTTCCTGCCTTTGACCACAATGAATTTGAAGTAGTGGCTTATATCTTCACCTTTTCAATACCGGATTGCCCTGACCTCTGCTGTTTTGTTATTTTAGCTGATCGTGGATGCTGTATGTGGTGTGGCGCGCGGTGCTGGCAAGTGTAAAAACACTGGCTCTGATTGGCTGTCATGAAACATGACAATGCCTTTAGCCAATCATAATCGCCACGTTGTTATTAACCCACCTCCTCACTAGCTGTGAGCCAGGGGTGCGTTTGGATTACACAGTTTATTCAATCAATGCATAGTAACGCACCGCATTTAACAGTTGTTTATTTAGGATTAGTGAGTGTATGTTTTAACCTTTGTTGTGGCATTCGTGTTTGTCACACATTCCAATGGTAAAGTACATGAATACTTGCTGTGGGAAAAACAAAGTAGCCACGGGGGCGGTCCTTGTCATTCCCAAGTGCCATGAATGCACCATGAGACCCTGTTGGCCCGTAATGATGATGTCAGTATGTTTGGTTACATGAGACTCCGTTGGCCCCTAATGATGATGTCAGTATGTTTGGTTACATGAGATCTTGTTGGCCCGTAATGATGATGTCTATGTTTGGTTACATTGAGATCTGTTAGAGAATGATGATGTCTTGTGTGAGTAGGGACTCACAGAGAAGCATCTCTTGTCAGTGTAGGACCACAGAGTTAGTGTGTAGTCAGTGTGTGTGTGTGTGTGTGTGTCTGTGTGTGTGTGTGTGTGTGTGTGTGTGTGTGTGAGAAACCAGTGATGTTAACACACATCCCAGCACAGTGGTTTTGTGGTTTGTCAGCGGTAGCTGGTGATGTGTCTGTGTGCATTCAGTGTGTGTGTTGTTAAGCGCAGTTGTCACTCTTTGAAGTGTGTGTGTGTGTGTGTGTGTGTGTGTGTGTGTGTTGAAGCGCAGTTGTCACTCTCTGAAGCCGATACTTCCACTGTGGAACACTTGAGGGATTTTTATAGGTGACATTTGTCTTCCTTTTCTTGCATTCACTGGTGGTGATCACACACACACACACACACACACACACACAGACACACACACACACACTCTCACACACACACACACACACACACGCACACTCACTCACTCACACACACACACACACACACACACTCCTGTGTAGAGAGGTGGCACAGTGGTGTTCTGATTGAGACGAGTTGAGACTCTGCGGTGTGCACTTATTCCCTAGGTACTCTTACCTCATTAAAATGATTTGGGTCTCTCAAAGCACTTTACACACAGTTGTGTGTGTGTGTGAGTGTGTGTGTGAGTGTGTGTGTGTGTGTTTTACATGCACAGATGATCCCATTCTGTCACTTACACTCTGGCACTTCTCACTACTGACAATAAAAAAGACGAAACAAGAAGAGACAGAGAGCACCTTCAGCTCTTCATAGAAAGAACACAGCCATTCCTTTGTGTGTGTGTGTGTGTGTGTGCAGTGAGAGTGTGTGTGTGTGTGTGTGTGTGCATTTGTGTGTGTGTGTGTGTGTGTGTGTGTGTGTGTGTGCGTGCACGTGTGTATGTTTGTATGTGTGTATGTGTGCGTGGTGTGTGTGTGTGTTTGTGGTGCATGTGTGTGTGTGTGTGTGTGTCATGGGAGTGTTGCTCTTTGAAGCCGCAGCAGATGATCCTCAGGCTACAAGGGAGCTCCTTCACTCTCTGTTCCTCTCTTCTGCACTCGTTCATACAGCCTCTCTGTGTCCCTCTCTCCTGCACTCGTTCATACAGCCTCTCTGTGTCTCTCTCTCCTGCACTCGTTCATACAGCCTCTCTGTGTCCCTCGCTCTGGCACTCGTTCATACAGCCTCTCTGTGTCCCTCTCTCCTGCACTTGTTCATACAGCCTCTCTGTGTCTCTCTCTCCTGCACTCGTTCATACAGGCTGCGTGTACATAACCACTTGGAGCTCCAGTGGAATTTTGATTTTGTAACGAGAATTCTCAATATAACTTTTTTTTCCTTGTGAGTTTTCTCCCCAGTGTTTTCTGTAGTAGTTGTCCACTGGTCTGAGTTTTCTCCCCAGTGTTTTCTGTAGTAGTTGTCCACTGGTCTGAGTTTTCTCCGCAGTGTTTTCTGTAGTAGTTGTCCACTGGTCTGAGCTAATGAGCTGGTGACCTAATGACGGAGGGGTCTTGGGAGGATACTGTACACATGAGTTATTGCACCTTGATGGACCGAGTGAGTGGGCAGAACTAGTGCACACACCAGCCCAGTGCCAAACTCCGAGCACAGTAAACATCATCGGGTATTTTAGGCAGTAAATGCTCCCGGTAAGAACACATTAAACATAATCAGGTATTTTAGGCAGTAAATGCACCTGGTAAGAGCCAAACCAGATGTTGTTCACATCTATACACGTATGGCTACTGAAAAATGTAAGGGTCATCAATATAATTACTATATTATTTTGAATGAAAGGTATTTTATTGTTTTGTGTTTTTTTGCTTTGCCAATGTGTACTGAACAGCCATGCCAATGAAGCACATTGAGTTGAGAATTAACACAGAGCTTGTGTGTGTGTGTGTGTGTGTGTGTGTGTGAGTGTGTGAGTGTGTGTGTGTGTGTGTGTGTGTGTGCGTGCAATGAGGTGTTATTATGAGACCTGTGAGGGTGCCAGGCTCCCCAGGGTGTTCCAGGATGCACCTGGGTTTGCTGGCACCCAGTCCAGCCTCATTAATGTTGTCCTGTAGAGCAGTGTGTGTGTGTGTGTGTGTGTGTGTGTGTGTGTGTGTGAGTTTGTTGGTGTATGTGTGTGTGTGTGTTCCCTTATTACCGCTCTGGTGGAGAGCTCTGGTATCAGCGTCAAAAGTAAGCAGAGCTTAATTAGCCACCTGAGCCAAAGACAGTCGGGGACTCAGTGTGTGTGTGCAAGGGAGGGGGGGGGGGGGGGCTGTGTGTTAGTGAGTGAGCTACTGCGATTTGAGTTGTTAATTAGCTTAGAGTTTTTAGTGAGTGAGTTATTTATGTTGAGGTTGTTAGTTTAGTAAGTTGTTTGTGTTTGAGTTGTTAGTGAGTGAGTTGTTTATGCTGAGTTGTTAGTGAGTGAGTTATTCATGTTGAATTATTAGTGGTTGATAGTGAGCGAGTTATTCATGTTGAGTTGTTAGTGAGTGAGTTGTTTATGTTGAATTGTTAGTGGTTTTTAATGAGTGAATTATTTTGCCAAAATGGATAAACTTGATCCAACCCAGCATATGAGACGAAAGATAAGCCCTAATAACTTGAGGAGTTCGAGAGAGGCACTTTAGGGTTTTGGGTGATCAAACTATGGAGAAGGACAAAAGCGGTATGCAAACTGTGCAGTCGCGGACTTCCTACGAGGCAAACATTTGTTTGACATTTTAATCGTAAAACACAGCTATGTTGAAGCCTGCAGTAATGTTTTTCACTGATGTTATGGCAGTGGATGGATGTTGTGGCATGCTTATTGTTTTTCGGGAATGTTGCACTCCTGTGTTTGTCATTGTGCAAAAACTTCACGCCAATAAATCATCAGAAATATTCCGGTTTGTCGTCTACAAAGCCCTTCACGCTCGTCTCAACGCCTGTTGGTTGTCCGTGATTGGCCTATATTTACGCTAAAAATGGAAACGTCTTTAGACATGGAAAATCGATTTTACAATCGATTCAATGAACACTTATGTCTCAAAAATCGAACAGGATTTTTTCACAAAAGTGACAGCCCTAGTTCTGACTCATAACTGTGTTGTGGTTCTGTTGAGGCTGACTCATAACTGTGTTGAGGTTCTGTTGAGACTGATTCATAACAGCAGCTGCTGCCGGCTGCCAAAGCCAAAAGCCATTAATGAGAAAGCAACTCCTCTTGTTCTCCTCAAGTTCTGTGTGCTCTTTATGCTGTGTGTGTGTGTGTGTGTGTGTGTGTGTGTGTGTTCTGTCAAAACATACTGGCTGTGGACCAGCTTTGTCAGGTTTTGTAAAATATGTGTTAATTGATTTGTCAATATGGTTGTGTTGTTGGCACTATGTAGACCAGTGGTGTATACTACGAATCTCGATTAGTGGGTTAGCAAGGTATGTTGCGCTCAAAGCTAGGATATGCTGTGACACAAAGTGGATCTGTTTTAGCGTCGCTATATCACCATGGTATCTTATGCTTGCAGCTAAATCTGGTCGGGAGGAGGTTATGTGCTGTTATAGCTCAAATCGTGTAATCTACCGCCCACTGACCAATTAATTGTCTTAAAAAACAAAGTTATCTCACATGTAGGATTCTGTCATATATCTTACAGGTGGAGCTCCACCTCTACAAACATTTTGGATCTCGAATGCGCTTTAATAGTGTTGTGCGTGCAAATATGCAACTATAGATGTGGCATACCATACAACATCTGATGACAAATCAATTTATTTGATGTTATAAGGCTGGACACTAAAAATGACCGC
>NC_063202.1:12704424-12711924 GCF_017589495.1 Alosa alosa
TTTTAGCTGTCAAGCTGGATCTGCAGAACACAAAGCCCTCCCCAGGGATACACACACAAGGATACACACACACACATATATACACACACATATATATATATACACACACACACACAAACACACACACACACACACACACACATACACACAGGGGGCACAGTACTCAATGCCACACACACACACACACACACACATTCTCTCACCTATTTGTATTTGAGGAAAACAGGCTGAATGTTCCTGGTCATACTGAGAAAGATAAAATGACAGAAGTAGATGGGTCTGTGTTTGTGTTTGTGTGTGTGTGTGTGTGTGTGTGTGTGTGTGTGTGTGTGTGTGTGTGTGTGTGTGTGTATGAATGTGAGTAGTCCCATTGAGAGCATTTATATTAATGTGCAGGGTGGGGAAAGTCTGGCAACATTAGACTGCGGAGGTGAGTGTGTGTCTGTGTGTCACACACACCCTGCACATTAATATAAATGCTCTCAATGGGACTCACGCTCACAGTAAAATATCAGACTCACGTCTTCAAAGTTAACACTCACAGTAAAATATCAGACTCACGTCCGCAAAGTTAACACTCACAGTAAAATATCAGACTCACGTCCGCAAAGTTGGTACTCACAGTGAGGTCTCATACACACATATACAAAGGCAACAGACAACTCGGGGAGGGGATTTTGCAGTTTCTGCACATCTTCAACGATCGGCGAAGCCGGCTGTTTCAAATATTAACCTCTCGGCTATTTCAAATAATACACAGAGCCGCTCCTTTCATTAACATTATTGAGTTTCCGTCAGACCTGGCTTTATGGTCTGCTGGACGGCACATACACACACACACACACACACACACACACACACACACTGCAAGCACAAGACACACACACACACACACACACACACACACACACACACACACACAGCCCCATCTACAGGTTGGCTGGTCCAGAGGGGCAATGTCTACTTGGCTCTTCTGAAAAATGATTAGTCAATTTCTCTTAATTGGCCTGTGAGTCCGTGGCAAAGGCCAATTTGTTTGGTGTGATCCCTGGTGACCATAGGGAATGGATGCACACACACACACACACACACACACACACACACACACACACACACACACACATACACTCACACACACACACACCAGCCACGGCCCACTGGTCGTGTCCAGAGTGCTAACCAGTGGGCTGCCGCAAGCAAAGGAATGCGTTCACGTTTTGAGGTATGTACAAACAGGCATAAAGATGTTAAAGTAAAGCGCAAACTGCCTGTCAGCGGGAGCTGAAAATGGCAAAACTGGCGTTTTCCGTGTCATGCATATGCATTCATGGGGAGGATCAGGGGAAAGTGGGAGTTTAGCGGAAAGAGTTGGGAGGGGAAGCGTAAAAAGAGCCAAATGATGTATTCCGCGGTATGTACAAAGACTGCAGGTGAAAGCGCACATCTATTCTGCACTTAAATACTTCCGCCTTGTAAAAGCAGGTGTTAATCCAAATTGCAGTTCAATGTGTCAATAAGAGAACCTTAAGGCACTTAAACAGGGTAAGACACAGTTTACACTATGGATTGAAAGTTTGATAAATACAACAGAAACGTGGGTCTGACAGCATTCGCAATCTGCGGTTTGTCCATGGCAAACTCGCAAATGTCCATTCGCAAATGTACGTACATCTGGCCCTCAGGGTTTCGGTAGGGTTCTTGCACTCACACACATACACACACACACACACACAGACTCAGGGTTTCGGTAGGGTTCTCGCCGCTCTCGTCACCTGCTCAGTGGAGAATGTTTCCAAATTAACAGCATCTGGTCAGTCTGAGAATATTCCGGCAACGAGCTGCCTGAGTCCCTACAGGACCTGAGGAGAGTGTGTTCTGGTTATCAGAGAAAGAGAGAACGAGTGTGTGTTTATGTGTGTGTGTATTGGTGAGAGTGGTGAGTGTGTGAGAGAATGAGCATGTGTTTGTGTCAGTGTGTACCTTTGTGTGTGTGTGTGTGTGTGTGTGTGTGAGAGAAAGAGCATGTGTTTTGTTCATGGACTATATATGTGTATGTGTGTGTGTGTGTGTGTGGGGGGGAGGTGCCTCTGAGTTTCATGTAAAAGCATGCAAGCACACCATATACTCTCTCTCTCTCACACAGACACACACACACACACACACACACACACACACACAGCTGTTCCGTGACTCTGCAGAGATGGCTCAAACAGCTCTGGGCTGCAGGGAGTCTACAGGGGGAATACTAAAGAGGTAGAGAGCATCTAAAGGCCACAGGCCAGCGCAGGACCAAGGGGTGTGTGTGTGTGTGTGCGTGTGTGTGTGTGTGTCGCGTGCGTGCGTGTGTGTGCGTGCGCGAGTGTGTGTGAGCGTGTGTGCATGTGTGTGTGTGTTGGGGGGGGGGGAAGGGCAGACAGACATTGGGCAGGAAAAGTTGAAGGGATGTGTGTGAGCTCTCTGACAGCTACTCAATTATATTAGAATGGCATTTGATCACTTCTGACACTCTCTTCAAGCCGGATGCCACACACACACACAAAAAACCACAAATGCACGCACACACACTCACACAAACACACACACACACACACACACAGACATCTAATGGCCAATTATGTCCCTCGTTAATGGCTGCTGCAGTTTGTCTGAGATCTGATGTGTGAATTGAGGCATCTGGGCCGAGTCCAGTCAATCAGCACTGACCACACACACACATGCACACACACACACACACACGTCATACTGTCTCAGAAGCACACAACATAAGTAAAGACACACACACAGACACACACACACACACACGCACGCACAAACACGCACACACACACACAAACATCAGTCTCAGGGACACTGACCAGTAGCACCATGCCCATGAACATGTCCACTATATTGCCAAAAGTATTCTGAAGGTCACCTGACTTGACTCGCATATGAACTTAAGGGACATCCCATTCTTAATCATAGGGTTTAATATGAATTTAAGGGACATCCCATTCTTAATCCATAGGGTTTAATATGAACTTAAAAGAGTGATTTGTAGGATTGTTACCGAACGTTCTGTAGGCCAAAATCAAAACACTTAGCGTTCTCAAGACTACCAGACGAGCCTCTTCTGGGTTTGCCAGATGTAATTAACACTTTAGCTAATAGCGTTAGTTGACCTGCAGCTGCTTTAACGTTTCTCCAACCATGACCCAGCTACATATTACGAAACAGTGAAAACAAAAATACCTCTCTAACCAACATAACATATTTAGTTGAAGTTAGCGATGCAGATGAAGTTTAGCCTAGGCTACCTGTCGTGGAGAAATATGGCCAGCTCTGCATCAGACTTGATATTCTTCTTTTGACGAAGACGTCGCCATTTCAGCAAGCTCCTCCGATGTCCACTTAATTTGTTTCTTGTTTTAATTTTGGAAATTTGCCTGCCTCTCTTAGGCGTTCATGACTACAACTGACAGCAAGTTGACAGTTGGCCTTTGCTAATTTGGCAACACAAATAGGAGGACTCGCCAGCCCATTATTAATACACTATTCTAGAATTAATCGTTCAAAACATAAACGAAAATTCCGCCCCGTAACTCATTTTTTTCATGGGTTTTACAGGGTTTTACATGTTATAGTAATGTTGTCAAATAAGCCATTACTTCAATTCATCGTGTTTCCTTACTCTCTGACAACATATGGGGATCATTTTTGGAATGGTAACCATTTATTTTCCATTATTTCCTACATACTGGACCTTTAAGGGACATCCCATTCTTAATCCAAAGGGTTTAATATGATGTCGGTCCACCCTTTGCAGCTATAGCAGCTTCAACTCTTCTGGGAAGGCTTTCCACAAGGTTTAGGAGTGTAATTATAGGAATTTTTGACCATTCTTCCAGAAGCACACGCTGATTTTGGACGAGAAGGCCTGGCTCTCAGTCTCCGCTCTAATTCATCCCAAAGGTGTTGTATACACCAGGATTGAGCTCAGGACTGTGGATGAACTTAAGTCCTGACCTCGACCTTCTGATGGAGTGTTTTGAGTGACTCCTTCCTCCTAGACTCACTGTCGTTTGTGCTGGTTACTATGAGATGGTTACTCTGAGCTGGTTATTATGAGACTAAACACTGTTGCTTGTGCTGGTTATTATGGGCTGGTGCCTTTCAGAGACTAGACTAAACTAACTCGTCGTGCTTCTGTGTCCTGCGTTGTCCAGGTTTGGGATCATCATGCACAAGCAGGAGCCGGCGCTGCACAAGATTGACCTGGAGAGCACGTCCTACGTGAAGAACATCAGCCTGTGGGAGCACCGCTGCGTGCCGCGCGCACTGGCCTACACTCACCTGGGGGGCTACTACTTTGTCAGTTGCCAGGACGACAGCACGGGCGCACGGCGCCCCCAGCTGGTGCTGGACAGCGTGACGGACAGCGTGATCGGCACCAACGGCGACGTCAGCGGCACTCCCTACGTCTCGCCCGACGGACGCCACCTGGTCACCGTGGACGACCGGGACGGGCTGATGCGGGTCCAGCAGGTGTCGTGGCGCGGCGAAATCGGCCAGCCCTTCGACATCCACACCAACCTGCACCTCTCGGACCTGGCCTTCCTGCCCAGCTTCACCGAGGGCGGGCAGTACAACGTGTTCGGCAGCTCGGGCCGCCAGACGGATGCCCTGGTGGTGGAACTGCGCTCCGGAAGGGTCAAGATGATCAAGAGCCTGAAGGAGCCGGCGGCCGCCGAGCAGTGGCGCTGGGGCCGGCAGAACCGCGTCATGGTGTCCAGCGGGCTGTTCGGACAGTACCTGATGAGCCCAGCGCAACAGTCGCTCTTCATCCTGGACGGCCGTCTGGACAAGCTCAACTGCGAGATCACAGATGTGCCCCGTGGAAACACTGTAGTGTGGGTGGGGGAGCCGTAACCCCCCCCCACCCCTGACACCCCCACAGCCCCCAATAGTGCTGCACTTACCCCCCAACCCCCCCGCCCCCGTCCCGTCCCATCTCTTTACAACAGAAGTTTCCAGAAGTCTCCATGACCAAATGTACTGATGGAAACATCAGGCGATTGAGTAATTAGACAAATTAATCCTATTGGTTGAGTTGAGTAATACAAATTAATCCTATTGGTTGTTCAAACATAGCGAGAGACACAGAGATGCAGTGTGTGTGATAAGCCCCGACGCCAGATATTCAACCCCCCCCCCCCCCCCCGTAGACACACACACACACACACACACAGCTCTGAGCAGGAGACGAGCTGATGTGTTTGTCAGCCCTTGGCAAATGTTTGAATTGGCTCTAATCATGAACACAAAATATTATTATTGCAAATAATGTAAATGGGCAGATGAGGCGGATTAATTGGAGAAATGAACTGAATTAATTAATTCATCAAATGAATGAAGTCTTTATGTGCAACTCCACTCTGGCAGACAAACCCTGGCTCAGATGAACTTTCCTGCCTTCAAAGAACACTTACACTCCGTCTTGCTCCCTAAAGTAATGGGACACCCTACCCCTAAACGTGCACGCGCAAAAATCTAGGGGAAGGGGAGGTATTGGGACGGGCCCCTACTCTCTCTCTCACTCTTTCACTCTCTCACTCACTATTCTCACTCACTCACTCTCTCTCTCTTCTCTTTCCTGCGCCTTGAAGGAACTCTCACTCTCTCACTCTCTCACTCTTTCACTCCAAAGAAGAAAAGGGTAAAAGAGAGGATAATTATTCCCTACAAGCCCACACACACACACACACACGACTGTGTCTCCCTCTGACCTGGCAGCGAAGCGGAGTGCGGCCGTTGTGTGTTTGTCGGAGCTCTGAGCTAATTAAGGCGTCGCCACGTGAACGCTGTGCCGCTCCTCTCCACTCCCGTTTGAAATGGAGATTGAGATATCCTGCGCCCAGTCCAGCGCTCTGTCAGGAAGTGACTGATTGCACACACTGCGTAGCCAAGGCGCGCCACACAGGCGCAGGCACACACGACGCACACACACAATGCATGCACACGCAGCACACACACACGCACACATACACACACGCACACACACAGACACACGCACACACACAGGAGTGCTCAATGACCACTGGGGACATATTCAAGAGACACCACTATTTCCCAAACAAACAACCAAGAAAAACCCAAATAGATAAAGAAATTAATTAATGTGGTCCCAATGAACACCCCAGTCCTCTTAGTCCATCTCAGCGTGTGTGTGCTATAAAACATGCATGCTGGTCCAGGTAGCTGGTCACACACGGTCCACGCGTGTGAGGTTAGATACGGTGCGCGCGTGTGAGGTTAGATACAGTCCGGCGTGTGAGGTTGGATACGGTCCGCGCGTGTGAGTTTAGATATGGTCCGCACGTGTGAGGTTAGATACGGTCCGCGCATGTAACGGTTGAATACATGTTTATGGTCCACTTGTGAGGTCTTCAGTTTAGTTTTAGTGTGAGCCTTTGGGGACCTTCTGTAGTAGGAGGGCTGTGTCGTGGTGTGGCGTTGAATGTAACCTTTGACCCCGCTGTGTTGGGCGGTGCAGCTGTAGTTGAGCTTAGTGCTGTCTCGGGTGTAGGGGATAGGTTTGACCTTTGACCTTTCTGTTTTATGTCATCCGTCTGCATCGGAATGCTCTAGAGCCGCAGGGGTAGGAAGGGACGGCGCTCTTCCTAGATGGACACAGTCTAGATGGACAGTCTATGCACTCTCCCCAAGCCCCCCCCCCCCCCCCCCCCCCACGGGATTTATTCCGATTGAACAGCATCCAAATTAAAAGCTTTCTCTGGTACTTTGTTTGAGTCATTTTCTAGATATTTCTGTAAAAGATATTTCCTCACATATTTAAAACTCTTTAATGTTCTTATTTGCTTTCTGTTTTGTCCACTGCTCCACCATAAAAGGCCGGTAGGGTGGTGTTGATTTTCTGCTCCACCATAAGAGGCCGGTAGGCTGGTGTTGATTTTCTGCTCCACCATAAGAGGCCGGTAGGCTGGTGTTGATTTTCTGCTCCACCATAAGAGGCCAGTAGGGTGGTGTTGATTTTCTATAACTCCTTTGTTCTTGTGACCCCGTCCTGATGTAGACCCTTCTGTGTGCTAGCGAGCCTGGATGCCCTCAGACACCATGTTTGTTTCTTACAGAACTGAAGGACGAGACAACTGCACTCGCGCTCTGTTCCTCAAACCAGATGCATTGTGATGTCACAGACTATTATTATGTCACCACCCTGTTACCATGTAGACGTGCCGGATGCTCCCTGTGATTGGTGTTTATGTAGAGAACTCATGCTTGACATTTATCTGAACAAAATAAAACCTAAAACTTCAGACGTGCTGTGTGAACGGTTCTTCAACTCTCACCTGATCAGCAGCACATACACACACACACACACACACATACATATGCAAAACACACACACACACACACACACATACATATGCACACACACACACACACACATATACACACACACACATATGCACACACACACACACACAGAGAGACATATAC
>NC_063202.1:13036924-13056924 GCF_017589495.1 Alosa alosa
ACCTATCTATGTGCGTGAGTCTGTGTGTGTGTGTGTGTGTGTGTGTGTGTGTGTGTGTGAGTGTTCCTGTGTTTCTTGAATTTCCCCTTGGGGATCAATAAAGTATCTATCTATCTATCTATCTGTGTTTGTGTGTGTGTGTGAGAGAGAGTGTTTCTGTGTGCGTGTGTGTGTTTGTGTTTGTGTGTGTGTGTGTGTGTGTGTGTGAGAGAGTGTTTCTGTGTGTGTGTGTGTGTGCGCGCGCGCGCGGGTGTGTGTACGTACCCTCGTGCAGGAAGGTGAGGTCCTTTTTGATGACGGGGAAGAGGGGGATGATTGGCGGCTGCAGGTTCTGGTTGTTGAGTACGTTGCGGTACTTGGCCATGTTTCTGGACGGGTCGAACAGGTCCTGCAGGTCGCTGAACAGCTTCTCGTACTTACTGGGCAGCTTCTCCCACGTCCCCCTCAGCCGTGAGACGGGCGCCAGGTTCAACCCACTGACACACACACACACACACACACACACACAGTCAAAAGACAACCTGTTAGATTCATATAGCCCCCACAGCCCCCTCAGTCATCACTGAGGATGCAAAACAAGACCTAATGACAAAACTACAGAAGCACATTATCGTTACTACTGCATTTTGGTCATTCAGCATCGAACACAAGTACTTATGAGAACATAGTTCAGGCTAATGAGTTCAATTACAGTAGGATATAAATTACATGGAGCTGGATAGAGTTTAATTAATTTGAGTTTGGTAGTTTCATTGTTTAGATTTGAGTCTGACAGAGTTGGAGACCGAGACAGAGAGAGATAGAGTTCACTGGACTGGAGCTGGGTAGTTCAGATTGGGGCTGGGTAGTTAAGATTGGGGCTGGGTAGTTAAGATTGGGGCTGGGTAGTTCAGATGGGGCTGGGTAGTTCAGATTGCTGGGTAGTTCAGATGCTGGGTAGTTCAGATTGGAGCAGGGTAGTTAAGATTGGAGCTGGGTAGTTCAGGAGCTGGGTAGTTTAGATTGGGGCTGGGTAGTTAAGATTGAGGCTGGGTTGGAGCTGGGTAGTTTAGATTGGAGCTGGGTAGTTCAGATTAGAGTTTGCTGCAATTTAGCTTGGAGTTTAGTCTTGAGACTTGTGCTGTGTGTGTGTGTGTGTGTGTGTGTGTGTGTGTGCTGGTCCGACTCACCTGATGATGGCGAACATGGAGTTGAAGTTCTTGCACTCGCGACAGTGCAGGGCGATCTTGATGAAGTGCTTGACGATCTTCATCCTCTTCAGCTGGTTGGGCTCCCGCACCACCTCGGACGTCACCCAGAAGGTCTCGCGGTTGATGGCCTCCTCGAAGCGCTTTAGGCTGGACACGGGCGGCTCGGCGGTTGCCGTGGTAGCGGCGGCAGCTGGCAGGCCGGGCCGGCGGAGCTTGAAGAGGTCGTCGATGTACTCGGTGGGCTCGATGGCGCAGAAGAGCTGGAACGCGCGCATGGACAGCTGAGTGGCCACCTCCACCGTGCTGAGCTGCAGCAGACCGATCTGACCCTCACGCAACAGCTCCTGGGCATCCTCGTCCGAGCACAGCGTCTCCGTCTCCATGTTGCTCTTCAGGTAGTACCTACACACACACACACACACAGCATATCAGTCTCCATGTTACTCTTCAGGTAGTACGTCTCCACGTTACTGAGTGTGAGGGTCCTGTATATAGTATTTATATGTGTGTGTGTGTGTGTGTGTGTGTGTCTGACCTGCCACTGAGCTGGATCCTGTCGGCCAGTTTGGAGAGCTGCTCTGGGAGGCGCCTCTGCTTGATCACACCCTCGGGGGTGACGGACACCTCGCACAGCTGAATAGGCTTCTGCGGCGGCGGTGAGCGCGAACTCCCGGATGGCCTGAGCCACCACCTCCTTAGCCGTCGTGTCCTTGCTGATCATGATGTAGCGACTCTGCTGGTCCGCCTTAAACACACGCAGCACCTGGTCCGACATGTCTGCACAACACACACACACACACACATTTAGCGAACGGGCAAGCTTCAGAAGAGAGACATCGACCACCTCATCTGGGTAAAAACAGGTTACAGACCTGCAGCTGATGTAATGTGTTCCTTTAACACGGAGTTTAAGACCTCATCATGCCACACACACACACACACACACAACAACACACATACAGTACACACAGAGTTTAAGACCTCACAATTCAAACTGTAGAAACCTGCACATCTCAACTGACACAGAGATCATTTCTTTGATTTGTTTGTTTTAATTTATGTCTGAATTATGGAAAAATGTACTGCACTGGCAAAATAATTGGAAATATCAGATTATTTAAAAATCATTGTAATCCACTGTGATTATGAGCAGGAAAAGCCGTAATGACTTTTTGTACTCGCACAAATCTCAAGCTCTCATTTGATCTGTGGATACATCTATGTAAATCACAGTGTTCGTATTTATGAGACACACCATCACCATTCAGAATAAATCATAAATCATGTGTTGAGGTCCAGGCCAGATTCCCCATCCCTTAATCAGACCCACGACAGCCAACACCAGACAGTCGGGGGGTTACTACTCACTTGCTGCAGCAGCCTCTGTAATGGTGGTGATAAGAGAGAATGTGAGCACGTAATCATGGGCCTTCTTCTGTTTAGCATCGTGTTAGCAGGCTAATGATACTGTGTTATAGTGCTTCTGTTTAGCATCATGTTAGCAGGCTAATGATACTGTGTTATAGTGCTTCTGTTTAGCATCATGTTAGCAGGCTAATAATGATACTGTGTTATAGTGCTTCTGTTTAGCATCGTGTTAGCAGGCTAATGATACTGTGTTATAGTCCTTCTGTTTAGCATTGTGTTAGCAAGCTAATGAAACGGTGTTATAGTGGTTCTGTTTAGCATTATGTTAGAAGGCTAATGTGCTACAGTGGTTCTGTTTAGCATTATGTTAACAGGCTAATGGTACTGTGCTATTGTGGTTCTGTTTAGAATCATGTGAATGTATGTGAATGTGTATACATATCTATGTGTGTGTTTGTCTGCCCTATCACTGACCCTAAATCCCGAGTCTCTCTTGCTGTGTGTGTGAGATGGAGTGTGGCTACGGGTCGGGTTCGGACAAATATTTAGAAATTGTAGTCGGGTTCGGTTCGGGTTCGGACACATGGAGGCGATATGCTTTGGAAGCTTTACATTTAAAATAGCTTATTATGTTGGGTAACCAACAGGTCTGCTTTACATGATGCAAACATTTGTTTTGAGTAAAATAAAATGTAAAAAAGACCCAACAGCTTTCTTCCTGTGTGCAAGATACATACAGTCGGCATCTAGTCATAATCGTCGTTACCGCCCCCAGTTGCCGTGGTTACCGTGGCTGAAACGCCCCCAAGGGGGAAAATATTAGTTTCAATTGCATGTAATCTAATGGAGGTGCACCGGCTTTGACTACCGAAAACACCTATAAAAATATTAAATCTTTTAGCAAACATCAATAAACGGCACAAACACGTTTGAACTGAGAGTTATCTGTGTGTCAACGAGGTTAAGGGTAACATTAAGTTCCCTCATTTTGCTAATTCCAGTTAAACGGACAGAACTGTCTCGAGTGTACTCATTGTAGAACTGCTTTCAATGGCCGGACTGTGTAGCTCGGTTTAGCAAGCTAAGCCTTTTGCCGTAACACCAAATACTCATAAGTTGCATCTTAATTTATTCTCACATGAATGCACATTCCCTACAATGTCTGTGGGAATAGTTTTAACAAGTAATGTGTACCAGTTGGTTATGTTACACTGACGATATAAAGTTAGCCAGTTAGCAACCTAATGATGCTACCATCGAATATAGCTTCCAGAGAAATTTGTCGTCAACATTGGGCAATCGAGGGTGAATTAGGTTGTTAGCATTCACTGGGCAGTTAAGTAAACACAATTCCTTTAAATTATTGTGTTCAGAAACAAGCAGAACTACTTGCTTGGGCCTCTTGTTAATGTGCGCTGTGTGTGACCTGCGTGCGTGCACTCTCATCTGATTCTGTAGACAAGAATTCCATTTGTTGTTTGTTCCGTTTAATGGGCTAAAGACACAAACGTGAACGTTTAATAATCACTAGCATGGGAATAACTGAGCTGAGGCATCATCTGCGTCAGACTCGGGTCGGGTTTGGATGCAACTCTGGCGGACGCGGGCCGGGTTCGGACAGAAATTTGCGGCCCAAACCGCACTCTAGTGTGAGAGAGAAAGCGCCCCCACCTGGCTGGTTGTTGAAGTCGAGGATGCGGTGGTGGGACTGCAGCAGGTCGGGGTTGCTGGACGAGAGGTTCCCACTGACGGGCAGCGCAGGAGGAATCTGCTTGGACTGCTTCAGCCCCACGATGCTGTCATCCTGAGATTGACCCACGCCCACATCACTGCACACCACACAGAAACGTTAGATATCACACACACACACACACACACACACACACACACACCACACAGAAACATCAGATAGTGCTTTAAAACAAGTTAGTTTCATAAGATAGCTCTTTACAAGTTAGTTTCATTAGATATCGCTTTAAAACAAGTTAGTTTCATTAGATATCGCTTTAAAACAAGTTGCTCAATACATTGTCAGACAGAACCATTACTGGCATACAACACATTCAATGCAGGTTTCTTTCAGACAGATATTTCAGAAAACCTACAGACTGCGGTCAGTCAGGGTACATGAGACTGGACCAGATTACATGAGACCAGACTACAGCAGACTGGACCCAGAGTATGGAGCAGACTACAGGAGACTACAGCAGATCACAGCAGACTACAGGAGATTACAATAGACTACAGGAGACTACAGCAGACTACAGGAGACTACAGCAGACTAGACTACAGCAGACTGGACCCAGAGTATGGAGCAGACTACAGGAGACTACAGCAGACTACAACAGAGGTCTGGACCATAGACTGTATAAAACAGGTCTGGACCGTAGACTGTATAAAACAGGACTGGACTCACTTGTAGGGCTTGGGGGGCAGGATGCTGGTGAGCGTCTTGTCGAAGATCTTCTTGAGCTTGTTGCGGCCTCCCACAGTGTTGGCCTTGGCCTTCTTGCTGACCTTCTCCAGCCCCATGGCCTGCTCCACGTCCACCGCCAGGTCCGGGATCGAGTAGCGGCTCGCCTTCTTCATGTCGCCGATCTTGGGGATGTGCGGGGCGCCGTTCTTGCGGTCCAGCTCGTCCTCAGGGTCGTGCTCGTGGTCCTGGTCCGGTCGAGCCAGCAGCTCTTTGAACACTGAAGGACAAACAACAAACAATAAACAACAAAAACAATGTTAATTAGGAAAATAACACAGAAAAAGGTATCTAACACAACACACATATTCCCAAACTAACACAACACACACACATTCCCAATCTAACACAACTCACACATTACACCACATAACACACATTCCCTATGTAACACACACACACACACATTCCCAGAGCTCACCCAGCAGGTTGGTTTTCACAGTAATAGACAGGTGAGTGTTGTTCCGTAGGATCTCGTTGGCTTTGGACAGTTGAACATTCTCAAAGTTCTGTCCGTTTACCTCCAGAATCTGACCCAGGAGAGATAGAGAGAGAGACGTCAGTAACCATGGAAATTCACTCAAGGCCACTGATGCTCAGCTATGACTGATCTCCACAAGTACGTATGTGCATGCGCGCACGCTCACACACACACACACTCACAAACACACACACACGCTCTCACACACACACACACACACACACACACAAACACATAACACACACACACACACACCCTACTGCAGCTGCATTACCAGCAGCTCTGAGTGGTCACCTGGTCTCCTCTCTTGAGGCCAGCCTCTGCGGCCTTGCTGCCGGGCTCGACGCTGTCGATGAAGATGCGGACGCCCTTCTCCGCGCCGCCCAGCAGTGTGAAGGCTAGCGGTGTGTCCCGTGACGCCTTGGTCAGCGTCACCACCCGCAGCTTGGCTTTGGCTGCGCAGGCGATGTTTAACAGTCGTAAGTGCCCGCACATTTTCTGTTCCAGACAGGGAGCAGAGGGGTCAGTCATCAGACGCCAAAAACAAAAAACAAACAAACAAACAAACAAACAAACAACAACTCCTTCTCTGGCCATATGGACGAACGCAGAGATGAAGAGCATTACAGATGAAAGACATATGGACAAACATAACATAGTGATGAGTAAGATGGCATTAAAGGACAAACATAGTGATGAGTAAGATGGCATTAACGGACAAACATAGTGATGAGTAAGATGGCAAACCTCTCTTTCTAGATTGTTCTCAAACTCTTCCAGAAAGTGGGTCATGGCAGGGTCACCCTCAAAGTCATTGAAATGATTGTTCACCCACAGCAACACTACCCGTGTAACCTGCACACACACACACACAGAGGGGAGAGAGAGAGAGCATTAAGCAACTGGTGAGGCACATTTCCTTGATGTACATGCATCAAACACAGCAGGGGCCTCTGATTTGGATTCTAATTCAGATTCTAGAACATGGCAGGAACCTCTGATCAGGATTCTGATTTGGATTCAGATTCTAGAATGTGGGGGCAGCAGTAGGAAGCTCTGATCCGGATTCTGATTCAGATTCTAGAACGTGGGGGCAGCAGTAGGAACCTCTGATCCGGATTCTGGACGTGGGGGCAGCAGTATGGAATCAATTTTGTGTCAAAAAAAATTAAAGAATACTTATAAAATAGCAAGCAAAAAAATACAAATCAAAATACCAAATAGAAAAAATCAAACAAAAAAATTCAACTCAATTAAAAAATACAAGATTGCAATGAAATAATTTGGGTAACCATGTAACATATTTGTCTTTGCCTCTTTCTCAGTTTTGTTTGATGCTGTTTTCTTTGATTATGATTCCAGCTTTCTCGTTTGTGCTCCCTGACTTTTTGATTGCGGTTTTGACACAAACGTGTCTGGGGGTTGGGATTTCCTTGGGTGCATTCCCATTGGCTTATTTATGTTTAATGGACAGCTAAGCAAGCGTATTGCGAATGCCGTACTCTGCTTCTGATTGGTTGTAACAACGTCATCACCGGGCTAACGTTACTGTCCACAAGCACGGTAGCCTCGCCTGGAGCCCAGCTCAGCCACAGGCTAGCCTCTGTCAAACACAAACACGGAGCGGTTTACCTCGAGCCCAGCTCGGTAACCGCTAGTCCCAGTCAAGCAAAATCACAACAGCCTTGCCTTGAGCCCCGCCGTAACCCGGCTAGCTCCGTCAAGACACACCGCCTCGCCTTGAGCCCCGCTCGTAGGCTAGCTAGTAGCTAACATTCCATTCCTGCTGGGCAACATCTAATAGATAGCCGAGGTCTAGTGCTTCATTTCTCAACATTAAAGGGGTGGTTCAGGATTTTGGACATAGGACCTCATTTCCAAGTAAGCAAGTGTGATATTTATCAGTGGAGACCGTTTTCAACACGTTTCATCCAGTCCTTCTAATTGCAGAGTTAGGTGCTAGACTAGCGGCAAGTCAAGGGTATGTGCTAGCCTGCCACAAAAAACAGTCTTACCCACTCCAAAGTACACCCGAGGCAAATAAATTATAACGGCAGACTATCGATGTAAATGTCTGTATTGACAGTGTTATTTCTAACGTTATTCTATCCTTGCCTCAGGTGTACTTTGGAGTGGGTAAGACTGTCTTTAGTGGCAGGCTAGCACATACCGTTGACTTGCGCTAGCCTAGCACCTTAACTCTGCAATTAGAAGGACTGGATGAAACGCGGCTGAAACGGTCTCCACTGATAAATATCACACTTGCTTACTTGGAAATGAGGTCCTATGTCCAAAATCCTGAACCACCCCTTTAAGAGGAATCTTTGTTGTATTCTTTGTAAGAACTCAGTTCGTACTTGCTCCTGTAAACAACAATGTACAATCAGTAATAGTTAAAATTGTTAATAATAAACTGAATCGTAAACTTGCTTAGCTGTCCGTCAAACATAACAAGCCAATGGGAATGCACCCAAGGAAATCCCAAGCCCCAGACACATTTGTGTCAAAACCAAGAATCAAAAAGTCAGGAGCTAAACGAGAAAGCTGGAATCGTAATCAAAGAAAACAGCATCAAACAAACTGAGAAAGAGGCAAAGACAAATATTTTACACGGTTACCCAAATGATTTCATTGCAATCTTGTATTTTTTAATTGAGTTTAATTTTTTTGTTTGATTTTTTCTATTTGGTATTTTGATTTGTATTTTTTTGTTTGCTATTTTATAAGTATTCTTTATTTTTTTTGACACAAAATTGATTCCATACAGCAGCAGGGCCAGTAAGTAGAGAAATTGGGTTCTGCCTTCTGCCCTGCGGCTTCTGGTCATCCTTTAATGCCCCAGACTGATCTCCTGATGGCCCAGCACACCTGCAGCTCCACCTGATGACCGCATGAACTCATGACCCCATGACCCCTGCACTGAGGTGGAAGTTCAGAAGCAACAGGTGTCCACAGGAGCAGGTGAGATGGGGACGGGGGGCTGGACACTCACCTTATCCCTGAGGCTTGGGTCGTGGAACCACTCCAGGAGCTTCTCGCCAACCACCATGGGGCTGGACAGGAAGGTGCGGTATGTCAGCAGGAAGTCCTCAATGTAGGTGGGGTCCACCACCGAGTGCTCCTCCACCAGGTGCATGGTCAAGCGCTCCGTCGTGCCCTGAGACAGGTGAGACAGAAGTGAGATCTCACCATCTGAGACACATTCCAGGTGTCAGTTGTCATTTCAGAAACTCTGCCTGAGCAAGTGGGATATTGACATGAAAGATGAGCTGTGGCCAGTATTGACCAGACTGATCACTACTGAGGACTGATCCCTACTGAGGACCGGTCACTACTGAGGACTGGTCACTACTGAGGACCGGTCACTACTTAGGACTGGTCACTACTGAGGACTGATCACTGATCCCTACTGAGGACTGATCCCTACTGAGGACTGACTGATCCCTACTGAGGACTAAGGACTGATCACTGATCCCTACTGAGGACTGATCCCTACTGAGGACCGGTCACTACTGAGGACTGGTCACTACTGAGGACTGATCACTGATCCCTACTGAGGACTGACTGATCACTACTGAGGACTGACTGATCACTACTGAGGACTGATCACTACTGAGGACTGATCACTGATTCCTACTGAGGACTGCTCCCTACTGAGGACTGATCACTACTGAGGACTGATCACTGATCCCTACTGAGGACTAAGGACTGATCACTGCTCCCTACTGAGGACTGATCACTACTGAGGACTGATCACTGATCCCTACTGAGGACTAAGGACTGATCACTGATCCCTACTGAGGACTGATCACTACTGAGGACCGGTCACTACTGAGGACTGATCACTGATCCCTACTGAGGACTGATCCCTACTGAGGACTGATCACTGATTCCTACTGAGGACTGATCACTACTGAGGACTGATTACTCTGATCTCCAATGAGGACTGGTCACTACTGAGGAAGGATCACTACTGGGTATCTATATGTGTCCAGTGTTCCTGTTTGATACGTCTGCTACAGTGTTGTCTGTGATCCTTCTGGTTCAGGTGTGTTTACGTGTCAGGTGTGGCGCACCTTGATGACAATGTGTCCCTTCCTGGTTCCAGTTCTGTCCAGCTCGCGGTGCTCCTTCACCATGACGATCTCCCCCTCCTCCTCTACCTTCTGCATGTTCTTCTCCACCTGGTTCAGGATGCAGCAATAGTCCTGCTGGGCTATGCACACGAACTGGGGGGCAAAAAGAGCACTTCATCACATACATGTGTATGCACCTGTGTTTGTGTGTGTTTGTGTGTGTATGTATGTATGTATCTGTGTTTGTGTGTGTGTATGTGTGTGTGTTTGTGTTTGTGTATATGTGTGTGTATGCACCTGTGTTTGTGTGTGTGTGTGTACACACCTGTGTTTGTGTGTGTGTGTATGCACCTCTGTTTGTGTGTGTGTGTATGCACCTTTGTTTGTGTGTGTGTGTGTGTGTGTATGCCCATGTGTGTATGCCCATGTGTTTGTGTGTGTTTGAGAGAGAGAGAGAGAGAGAGAGAGAGAGAGAGAATGAATGCTTTGTGTTGAACATGAAAATAAATGCATCTCCATCAAGAGGGGGAGGAGATGTTGCGCAACTCTTCTCCAGTGTTCAGACTTTGTTCCCTTCAACACTGAAATAATTTCTGCAGCTCAGTAGTGGACTCACAGGACCAGAGCAATCATTAGAGAAACAGTTTGTGAATGGGAGGGTGTGTGTGTGTGTGTGTGTGTGTGTGGACCAGAGCACTCATTAGAGAAACACTGAACCTCTGGCCTCCTGCTCTGCACCCAGGCTACTGGTCTTTAGTTTGTGTGCGTGTGTGTGTGTGTGTGTGTGAAAATGGGAAAGGGACATGCATTCTGCTTGGCCGAAGTAATTCAATAAATTAGATTGACAAAAACAGTCTGGGCAGACAATGATGAGGACCACTTAATTAAAATCACTGCTGCAATTCTTAAAACACACACACACACAAACACACACACAAAGAGAGGGAGCATGAGATGGCAACGCTCCAGGAAGACAGGGAGAGAGAGAGGGAGAGAGAGAGAATGAGAAAGAGAGCCCCACCTGGCAGTCGTCCACCTTAGTCTTCATGATACCCTTCATGTACTCCTTGTCCATCGTGGGGGAGACGCCAAAGCTGTTGCCCATGCACAGCATCTCCGCTCGGCCCTCCGGATAGGTCACCTCCACTGAGCCATTGAGGATCACCGACCACGAGTCCAGCTGCAGCACACACACACACACACACACACACACACACACGCATTTTGCACAGGCAATATTACATGCACACAGCACGCGACGCCAATTTTACATAAGTGCGCACAATAGCCACACATGCACACACATTACCTAACACTCCAACAGCGGCACATACATGCACACACCACCGCGCATGCAGCACACGCCACACACGCATTGCAGCACGCCGGCACACACACACAATAATAATGCGCACACAAGCGCCTGCACACACATAATACATGCACATACATGCACAATAACACCGCGAACATGCAGCACATACATGCATATCGAACATGCATGTATGCGCTCTGCGACATACATGCACACACCGCATACACAAGCCACACACACACACACACACACACACACACACATACATGCACACATGCACACACACGAACATGCATCAACATACATGCAATATTACACACACACACCTGCACACGCGACATGCACACACACACACCTGCACACACACAGAGTACATAGCAGCACACACACACACACACAGAGTATATGTTATCAGGGGCATCAGGAAACACATTACTGCCCAGAGCGAGGGTAGTCTAGTCTTCTTTGATTGTTTGTGTTGGGTGTTGGGTGTGTTGGGTGTTGGGACTTGTCTCAATAGAGATACGTATCTAAGTGATGTGTGGTCGCACCTCCCCGAGGGCTACGCAGAGCTGTGTGTGTGTGTGTGTGTGTGTGTGTGTGTGTGTGTGTGTGTGTGAGTGTGCATGTGTGTGTGTGTGTGTGGGAGTGAGTGTGCATGTGTGTGTGTGTGCGTGTGTGAGTGAGTGTGTGTGTGTATGTGTGTGAGCAGAGCTGAGTTGTGCTTAATAGAGCAGAAAGGCCACACAGCACTGGCTTCACAGGCACCATTCAGCTGCACCGACAGGATGTGTGTGTGTGTGTGTGTGTGTGTGTGTGTGTGTGAGTGTGTGTGTGTGTGTGTGTGTGTGTGTGTGTGTGTGTGTGTGGTTCCAGACTGACCTCCTCTCCGTCATTGAGGACGATGGTGCCGGCCCTTTCCACCACGGCGAACACCATGACGGCACACAGCTCCCGTCTGACGGACATGGTCATGTTGGCGAAGGCCGGGAGCTGGTGCATAAACTCCAGCAGTTGTTCTGAAGGGGGGGGGGAGAAAGAGAGTGAGAGAGAGGGAGAGAGAGAGCGAGAAATCAGATCCCTTCTATTTGCACAGATCATTAGACAGAAAAAAATCAACAGAAAGCATGCGCACACACACACAAACACACACACACACACACACTATATCTTATCAGCATGTCTGGTATGTCCTGCAACAGCTTAGTGGGCTTATCATGTCAACATGGCGTGGAAGACAGAGAGAGAGAGAGAGAGAGATGGAGGGAGAGAGAGATGGAGGGAGAGGGAGGGCGGGAGAGGGAGAAAGAGAGAGAGAGATGGAGGAAGAGAGAGGGAGGGAGGGAGAGAGGAGAGAGAGAGGGAGGGAGGGGGAGCGAGAAAGAGAGCACTGCCAGCCAGTGCTGCATCACCCAGAAACAGCTTGGCAAACAGACAGTGTTCCTCTACGGCGTTAGTGACACTTGCTCTAAGACGTTAGCTCTACGGCGTTAGCTCTACGGCGTTAGCTCTACAGCATTAGCTCTATGGCGTTAGCTCATATATAAGAGACTGCTTTAGTTTAATTGTTTGTTTTATTTTACCTCAAGTTTTCTGTAAGATTCTATCTACATCAATAACAATGAATGGTCATTGGACCGACTGGAACAACTTCTACTCCTTATCTACACATGTGCCCAGCCACCAGGAGTAGCAATTCAGGAAGCAAAGGGCCGACCAGACGAAGCTCCTACATAATGTGTAACTGGTGCTCCTGTGGCAAAAGAAGGTGTGTGTGTGTGTGTGTGTGTGTGTGTGTGTGTGTGTGGCTGCATAGTGTTGTGTCACTGGTAAACTCACACACAGCATCTTCAAGCTCATCATTGTAAGAGGGCAGGTAGAGATTTGAGTTTGCATAAACCGAGCATTCACTTTTAGAGGAACATTATGGACACTTTGGATTGTAAATCTACTTCTAGGTCTACGAGTATCTCTCTCCCTCTCTGTCTCTCTCTCTCTCTGCCCATGGCCTGCCTGGGTGCAGGATGACCTGCAGTTGGCATGGCAGCTGAGGCAAACGAGTGCAGAGAGAGGGAGGGAGAGACAGTGAGAGGAGAGAGAGAGAGAGAGACAGAGAAAGAGAGGGGGGGAGAGATGGAGAGGGAGGGAGAGAGAGAGATGGAGGGGGGGGAGAGAGAGAGATGGAGGGGGGGGTGGAGAGGGAGGGAGAGACAGAGAGACTGAGGGAGGGGGGGCAGGCATTGAAAGCTTAATGTGCTGAGGTGTAGAGCCTTGAGGAGTTCTGACCTAGAAAAAAAATCTCCTTCACAGCAGGAGGGTGGGGTTCAAACGTCTCTCAAACGCTCTCCTATGCATCTCCACCAAGTGTCACACACACACATACACACACACACACACACACACACAGTATGTTTATTTTACTGCCATCTCTCTTTCTCTGCAAGCCTTCTTCCTCTCCTCTCTCAGTCATCACTCTTTTTTTCTGTTCTCTCCATTCTTCCTCATCTCCTCCCATTCTCTATTGCCCAGTACGTTTCTCTTTCTCTCTCTCATATGCCCCCTTCTCTATTGGTCAGTGCTGCTGTCATCTCTCATCTTCTCTTCTGCAGTGCAGTTCTTTAGCCCTCCACCACCACCCCTCACATGACACACTTACTTACTTACTTACTTACTTACTTACACACACACACACACACACACACACACACACACACACACACACACACACACACGCGCACACACACACACACGACACACTTACATACTTACTTACACACACACACACACACACACACACACACACACACACGACACACTTACATACTTAATTACACACAGACAACACACACACACACACAAACATTTACACACACACAGACATACACATACACACACCCACACCAGCCCCTTACACAATACACTTACTTACTTACATACATATACACACACACAGATACACTAAAACACAAACACTCCCTCTCTATGCCACCATATCACTGAGCATGTGTGTGTGTGTCTCACCGATGTCGTCGTCCGTGCGGTCCATGGGATCCTTCTCCAGGCAGTCACGGACGATGTCTCGGCTCATGAGGGGGTCGGAGGCGCGCTCGATATCTTCCTCATCATCGTCTTCCTCCGAGTCCACTGCCGTCTCCGGCAGCCCACTCAGGTCCATGTCGCCCGGCTCACTCTCCGTCGCCTGGGGTTACACGCACGCACACACACACACACACACACAGGTCAGATACGCTGTTCACCACAGCTTCACACTGGTTAGTCAAACACACGGAGGAGGAGGAATCTGTGTTTACATCCGTGACGAATGGTGCCGGGACACTGTAGTAGTATGCAAACACTGCTCACCACTGGCGAGTTTATGATCATAAAGTGCTTTTTACCTGCCAAGGGAAATTACTGGGCGATTCTGATAGATGCGCGAGCATACATCCCGCCACCACCAACAACAACAGCGATAAGAACGGCTCTTAGTGAACTGTACCAGGCTGTCAGTGAACAACAGACAGCACACCCAGGCGGTTTTCACCATCTTAGGCTGGAGATTTTAACCATGCTGATCTCAAAAACTGTACTTCCAAAGCTACACCAGCATGTTGATTTTCCAACCGAGGGAGATAAACATCCTGGACCTGGTCTACACTGCACACCAAAGGGCATACAAAGCCACCCCCCCCCACATTGGACTTTCCAGACTATCACTGTTATGCTAATGCCCATGATACAGACAAAGGGTAAAAGCGAACAAACCGGGTTCCTAAGCAGGTAAAAGTGTGGCCTGAGGGGCCTCGATGCTCTTCAAGACTGCTTTGACACAACAGACTGGGAAATGTTTTAAGGCAGCCACTTACAACAACCGACAGACAGACAGGAGTATACAGACACTGTAACCTCTTACATCACCAAGTGCATCGATGATGCTGACTCCACACAAAAGACATCATCACTCGGGCTAACTGGAAGCCATGGCTGACAGGGGATGTCCTCAGGCTGCTGAGGGCCAGAACCAACCTACAGAGCTGGGGATGAAGCTGGCATGAAAACAGCGAGCCAACCTGTAATGGCATCAAGGGAAGCAAAAGGAATACACCTCACCAAGATAACCACCCACTTCCAAAGACAAAGCAGGAACGCACAAAGCCTATGGCAGGGGGCATTCCTAGGCCCTCCACGGACCTAAACCCAGGCCATTGGCAGAGCTGTGAGAGCAACATCCCTCTGCTCAACAACCTGAACGGCTTCTTTGCTCGGCTTTGAAGCACAAACAGCACCTGCCCACAGAAGACCCATCCCCTCTACATGAGCAGCCCTGGTGCCTCTCTGCCGACAGAGGACACTTGCCATCAGCACCGATAAGGCAACCGGTCCAGACAACATCCCAGGTCGTGCGCTGAAGGACTGTGCAGGGGAGCTTAAGGGATGTCTTCTACAGACATCTTTTAACACTTCCCTGAAGCAAGCCATCGCCCCATTCATGTTTCAAAGCTGCCATACCATCATACCTGTGCTGAAGAAAACTGCTCCATCCCGTTTTCAATGACTACTGCCCTGTGGCACTGACACCCATCATCATGAAGTGCTTTGAGCCGCTTGTCATGTCACATATCAAAGCCATTCTCCCCACCTCTGGACCCTTCCCAGTTTGCATACCGAGCTGCTGCCCAGAGGATGCAATCTGCTCCTGCCTCCACCCAGCCCTCTTACCTGGAAAAAGGGCTCATATGTGAGATTGCTGTTTATAGACTTCAGTTCTGCATTCAACACCATAATACCACAACAACTCATCGCAAGCTTGACAAGCTGGGACTCAGTACCTACCTCTTAACTGGCTACTGGACTTCCTCTGTCAGAGGCCCCAAGTAGTGCGATGTTGGCAGCCATACCTCCAAGCAACATCACACACAGGCTGGGGGCCCCCCCAGGCCCTGCGTGCTCAGTCCGCCTACTCTTCACCCTCTGTGCCTTGTTGCACAACCTACAGCAACAATCACATAGTGAGAATTTGCTGGCGACACAACTCTGGTGGGTCTCATCACCAGGCGGCGAGACTCAATACAGGTGCCAGGTGGAGCCTCTGACCCGTGGTGCAGGGACAGCAACCTCCTGCTGAGCGTCAGCAAGACCAAAAGTTGTTGTTGACTTGGAAGATTTTGCCCAACACCTGCCACTGACCATCGACGGTGCTGTGGTGGAGAGAGCGAGCACCAAATTCCTGGGGTGTACATCAGTGAAGGACCTCTCCTGACCACCAACACTGCATCACTGGCTAAGAGAGGCTCAGCCGGGCCTGTACTTCCTGGGTGAAACTCAGGCGAGCAAGTGCTCCACCAGCCATCATGACCACATTCCCACGAGGTTATTCATTGAGCATCCTTCCAGCTGTATCGCTGTGTGGGGCAGAAGCACTGAATACAACAGGAAAGCTCGCAGCATAGTGAACACAGCTGGAAGGATTATTGGTGCTTCACTCTCCTGAAGGACATTTTACACCACCCACCTCACCAAGTAGCTACACTCAAAATTGTGAGGATGCAAGTCACCCCGGCCACAATCTGTTTGATCTTACTGCTCCTCTGGGAAGAGGTACAGAAGCCTGCGCCTCCCCGGGTGACTACCAGATTCTCACCTAACAGCTTCATACACCAAGCCGTAAGGATGCTGAACTCTCCCTCCCTCCCCCCCTCCCCCTCAGCTACATAACATCCTGGACGTTGGACCCAAAATGGCCGCCCTGCACTACTCCACTTGCTTGAACACTTGCACACTTTGTACACTTTACAACTTGGTGTTGTTGTCCGAAACACAACACTTCTGCTGCTCTTACATAACTTTGCACCACTATGCCACTTTCTTCATTACTTGTGGGTCAAAACAGAACTACCCAAGCCTCTTATTGGCCTGACTTTTGTAACTAGTTTTTTATTGACTGGTTCATGCACAACAAACTACGGATTTTGCTAGTTTTATTTTTCATTATTATATGTGCCCTTATTTACTTCTATTTTACTTCTACTTTTGTTTACTTGAATGTTATGTTTGTCTGTGGACTCAAATTGGTAAAACATGTCTTGTCTTCTCACCGTGGATAGTGAGAAACGTATTCTCGACCCTTTGTATGTCTGGAACATGTGAAGAAATTGACAATAAAGCTGACTTTGACTTTGACTTGACTTTGACATCCCATCCAGTTTCCTAGACACACACCAGTTACAGCTGACCTGAGTGGCCTGGGGGGTCAGTCAGGCCAGAATACACTTCTTTTTTTATCACATTAAGAGAAACTTAATCTGGAGCTGGAACAACCAAAATTGTGATTAGTAACAGCAGGATAAGAAATTAAATTCTATTACTTCCCTCTCTTTCTCTTGCAAATCTGATGCTTCAATACTTCAATACCAATATGCAAAGACACACACACACACACACACACACAATACAACATTTTTGTTTTTAGCATAAGTTAAGAATGCAGTGACATAAAGATAAGCTGTTTAAGTTCCGATTTCAGTGGATAATTGGTTTTAACATTTCAATAGAAATCAACAATACCACTTTAACTTGTGAAGACATATGTTATAGTTAATGCAGACCTGGTCTCACTGTCTGGGGTAGTCATAGACACAGCTACACACACACACACACACACCTGTATCACTGTCTGGGGTAGTCATAGACACAGCTACACACACACACACAAACACACACAAACACACACACACACACACACCTGGTCTCCAAGAGCAGATGAGTGAAAATAAGAACCTGCTGAACCTCCACAGTCGTTGGTGTGCAGTATCCACTATGCCTACACACACACACACACACACACACAAACACGTCTCACTGCACACACACACACATCCATCTAACTGCACACACACACACACACCCATCTAACTGCTCACACACACACCCATCTAACTGCACACACACACACCCATCTAACTGCACACACACACACACACCACTGCACACACACACACCTCACTGCACACACACACACACACACATCTCACTGCACACACACCCATCTCACACACAAGCTGTGATATCAGAAGTGCACTTCACTTCAGATGCATGCACGCACGCACACACACACACACGCACGCACGAAGCACACGCTCCAGTAGAACTCCTCCAAAGACAAAACAAAAGGCTGCACTTCCTCACAACACCCCATGTGACGCCATCCACCCAGAGCACACTGGCTGCAACACACACACACACACCCCATGTGACGCCATCCACCCACAGCACACTGGCTGCGACACACACACAGCACACACACACACACACACACCACAGCACACTAGCTGTGACACAAACACAGTCACACACACACACACACACAGCAGCCATGTCGAGCGTCTCCTTGTCTACCTGCGCACGGGCTTTGTGAGGTGGTGATGTGCAGGCTGCTGCTGGTGCTGATGCTGATGTCTTGGCAAGCCTCCTGCGCCGCGAGCGAGACGCATCCTCACACACCATCACACACACACACACACCTCGTCTCATCGCCCCCCAACACCACAGCAGTGCATCTCATTAAATATGCAGCAGACTGCCAAGGAGCATCCAGTCAGAATGCAGCACAGCTCAGAGTGGGAGGAGCCAGAGGATGGGGTGGGGGCAGGTGGGCATGTGTATGTGTGTGTGTGTGTGTGTGTGTGTGTAAGAGTGTGTGTTTGTATGTGTTTGGAGGACTCAAACACCTCTCCGTCACACAAAACCCCACCCCCGCCCCCACACACACACACACCGTGTGATGACCGGGGATCACATTAGTTTCAAAATCAAAAGTGATTGTGGCTAACAGTAGTAGCAACGGCTGTAAACATACAAAAATTGTAGTCGATAGAATGTGTAAATGTTTCTAACAAATGCTCTTCTGACTGATAGAATGTGTAAATGTATACAGCAAATGCTCTTCTGGCTGATAGAAAGTGTAAATGTATACAGCAAATGCGATGTGATTCATTATCACTTTGTAAAGGAAGTGAAGTAGGAAGTAACGTTAGGAATCCCTGATCAATGTGATTGAAATCAGCCTAACGCAGTCTATGCACATCACTATGCTAGGGTTGGGAACATTTCCCAAGTCTGCACACCTGACTAAAGTCTCTTAATACAATAGCAAATACACATACACACACACACAATCACAATACACACACACAATATACACACACAAAATACACACACACACACACACACACACACAATACACACACACAGTATGTGTTTTTATCCAATGAAAGCCTGATCTATTTTTCAACAGAGGCTAGAAGTGTGATCCATGGCACTGAGAGAGGAAACAGAGAAATGGGAGGAGAGAGAGAGAGGGGGAGAGAGAGAGCGGAAGAAAGGAGAGAAGGCGCGAGAGAGCAAGAAAGGACATAGAGAGAGAGATGGAGAGAATTGAATTGAAATGGGAGAGAGAGAAAGAAGGCGTGAGAGTAAAAGTGAGAAAGAGGATGTGAGAGAGAGAGAGAGATGGAGAGAAGAATAAGGGTGAGAAAGAAGAGAGAAGTGAGAGAGCAGAGAGAAGTAGAAAGGGGGGTGAGGGAGAGAGAGAGAGAGAGAAAGTGAGAAAGAGAGAGGAGTGAGAGAGCGAGAGCGAAAGAGTGTGTGTGTGGAGGCGTTAATATTTCAGCAGGACTATTCTGAGCGCTGCAATCCTGCACTCATCATTTATTTAAGCACCAAACACACCGCCATCTTGGCTGGGCGGGGCTGCCGTTGTCACGGAGACAGGACCACTCCAGAATGTTCCAGAGCACCAGCCTGCAGACGTGCCGCGGCACGATCATGTGACTGGCCCCCCGTGACCGGCTCCGTGACCTGACGAGACCGGCGGGGTGGGGTGGGTGGAGGGGTTGAACTGCTGGACCAACAGACTGAACACAAGGGCAACATATACCATGCACATCACCATAGAGACCACTATACCATATGCATCACCATAGCGGCCACTATACCATACGCATCACCATAGAGGCCACTATGCCATACACATCACCATAGAGACCACTATACCATACGCATCACCGTAGAGACCACTATACCATATGCATCACCATAG
>NC_063202.1:13061924-13064424 GCF_017589495.1 Alosa alosa
ACGTTAGCTTTTAGATACTGCTTGATTGCATAACTTAACTTAGTTTAGTCTCCTCAATGTACTATGTTGTGATAAGATCTTAGCAGAGTTAACTTTAATGCAGCAGTTTTGAACAAATTTGCGCAACATGGTCACGATGCTAAGCGGATTTAATAGCAATTTAGCCCTCCATGTTCTATGCAATGCTTCTATGTGGCAACAACAATCCTTCAACAATCGTGAATTTTTTGTTAAATGCACATGCAGAGGAGGGGCAGCGGGCTCATTACACGAGAGAGAGAGTGGGGCGGGGCAAGAAAAAGCTGCAGCTCCATGAAAGGGTTTTGATTTCGTGGCGCCCCGCCACAGATTAGTCAACGTATGGGAAACACTGAAGGTGTAGTGCACCAAACACCATTATAACCACACAACCAGGTAAGTCCTGGATAAACATGGAGGATGAATGACTGGTACACCCTGTGGGGGAAATGTACACAAATACACACAGAGACACACACAGAGACACACAGACACATGCACACACACAGACACATGCATGCACACACACACACACACCTCTTTCTTCTCTCTCACTCCTGTCTTTTCTGTACATCATTATAAACATAAAGTTGATACCGGTCATGTCCTACTTGCAGCTTTGGAAACAACGTTATTCATTCATGCCAATAGAGCATTTGACTTTATCTGATTTGACCAGGAGGGAAAGAGATTGATAGATTTAGAGGGAGGGAGAGAGAGAGAGAGAGAGAGAGAGAGAGAGAGGGATGGAGAGAGAGAGGGACGTAGGGAGAGAGAGAGAGAGAGAGAGCCGAGAGAGAAAGAAAGAAAAGAGATAAAGAGACCAGTCTATCCTCTACACGGCTCGGCTGACAATCTGTGTTGTGTGTGTGCCATTCTGGGTTGTTCTGAGTTGTGTGTGTGTGTGTGTGTGTGTGTGTGTGTGTGTGTGTGTGTGTGTGTGTGTGTGTGTCATTCTGAGTTGTTGTGTGTGTGTGTGTGTGTGTGTGTGTGTGTCATTCTGAGTTCTGTTGTGTGTGTGTGTGTGTGTGTGTGTGTGTGTGTGTGTGTGTGTGTGTGCCATTCTGCGCTGTGTGGTATGAGGAAGAGCAGACACGTTACACACACACGTCAGATATTAGGAGAAGCACACACACACACACACACACGTTACAAATATGCCAAGTCCACCCCGACAAGCACACGGAAACTGCCAAGACGCTATCTCTGGCAAATCAAAACAAACAAGAGAGTTACAAAGCTAGCTAACTTACCTGCTACGTTGTCTAGGGATTCTAAAGAAACTACCTGCTAGCTAGGACCTGGATTGTAACGTTAAACTTGCCCTGCAGTGTATGCGCAAACGTGAAGTTGAAAGCTAGGTCAGTGTGTATGAACTGTAGGTGCAACTAATGAAAAGGCCAGGAGCGTAGAACGCACAGGGATAACCCAATTAGAGGTCTGCACTCCCGCGGTAGACCCGCGGGTCCTGACGCAAAAGAGTGCTGCGCAGGACAACTTTTGAAAGCTCTTTGCGGAAGCGGACGGGATGAGAGAGGTGCGTTCGCAGGTGCGGGACAAACCGATGATTCACTGCACTCCCGCAAATTAAATATGTGTGTAAAATTAAATATGGAAATGATTAAAGTAGTGTTCATAACTATAGTTCAGCTGGATGTTCTGTTAGGCAGCATTAAAAAACAGGGTTTAAGCATAACTGACGGATAGCAGGCCTTTAGCCTATATTGTTGTTTACGTGGGTTCAATTTGTTCCTGCTGCTCATTGTCAAAACTCAAAAATCGAAAGCATGACAGAGAAAGAGGGCACCAGACTAGGCCTACTTCAGTTGTTAGCCTACATTCAGAACCAAGAAACTGAAAAATCAGTCCCGCACAGACCTCAATCCTTACTTCCAGCGAGTGGCCATCCCAAGCTCCAGGTGGGCACGTTGCGTTGCAGACAAAGAGAGCTCACATCATGGGAAAACATGCCTTTCGCAATCAGTCATCATGCTTCCACGGCCTTCTCATATCAGTGTGTCATTTCCCTGACTGTCCACTATGTAACACACACACACACACACACACACACACACACACACACACACACACACACTCACATCAGTAGGAGTAGGAGCATATGGCAGCACCCTGACCCTCGTGAGGAGACAGTAAGCTCTGACCTCATTTATAAACACCATATTCCTCGACAGAGAGAGAGAGAGAGAGACAGAGACAGAGAGAGAGACAGACAGATAGAGAGAGAGAGACAGACAGACAGACAGAAAGAAAGAGAGAGAGACAGAGAGAGAATGGATGAACATCAACAGATTCATATCAACTAACCAGCATCATTTCAGTATCATCTCACAGACACAGACACACACTCAATATGGCGCTACAAAGGCAGTTCAAACGTTCACTCAGAAATCACACTGCACAGGCCGGCTCTGTGTGTGTGTGTGTGTGTGTGTGTGTGAATGTGAGTGAGTGTGTGTGTGTG
>NC_063202.1:13069424-13081924 GCF_017589495.1 Alosa alosa
AAGTAGACTCATTGTAGAACTGTTGTCTGTGGTCATTTGACAGTTTGTGGCAAGGTAAGTTACCCCTTACATGTTCTAAGATGTCCCTACGATCATATTTTCAACAAAGTCAGACACTTAGCTATTACAGTGATATGTCCAGTTAGCAAGCTAGCTATATAACAGTGATATGTCCAGTAAGCAATCTAACCGAAGCTAATGCCAATGTTAGATGCTATCCAAGTTAGCCTACTACATGGAGATACTGCAGGCAAATTTGGCTGATAGATAACATAAATCTTCTGAACATTGGTCAGTTCAGTGGTCTAGCTATGTCCAGTCCCAGCTAGCTATACTACAGTGATATGTCCGGTTAGCAAGCTAGCTATATTACAGTGATATGCCCAGTTAGCAAGCTAGCTATATTACAGTCATATGTCAGTTAGCAAGCTGGCTATATTACAGTGATATGCCCAGTTAGCAAGCTAGCTATAGCTATGTTACAGTGATATGCCCAGTTAGCAAGCTAGCTATATTAGAGTGATATGCCCAGGTAGCTATTTAGCTGTGTTACAGTGATATGTCCAGTTAGCAAGCTAGCTATATTACAGTGATATGCCAGTTAGCAAGCTAGCTATATTACAGTGATATGCCAGTTAGCAAGCTAGCTATGTTACAGTGATCTAGTCATGCTGCAGGTGTGAATGTAGCCAATGCCCTGCTTCTACTGTGTTTACTTCCAAAAGGGATGGAAATCACATTGCAACACGTTAATTCCCCGGTGAGCTCTCATTAACCCATTGGAACAGCTAGGAGGCTGAGAGTCTGGTCTAGTTCAGTTAGAGACACACACACCGCACACACACACACACACAAACACACGAGAGTCTCTGGCTCAGTCATTATAGGGATGAAATGGCCACTTTTAACACAATCACACAGCTGAAGAAGGCTGCAGGAGGAAACACACACACACACACACACACTTAGTACAGTACCTGTGGTTTAGGGCATTCCTGAGGAGAAGCCAGTGGGAAGAGCAGGAAGGGAAAAGAGAAGCAGAGAAGCAAAGATGAGACGACAAACCAACATACACACACACACACACAGTTGAGTATTTATTCTAACACAGATACTCAAACACACAACTGTACACATACAATACGACAAACCAACACACACACACACACACACACACTGTTACGTCCCTAGCTGTTTGTGTTCCTGCTGTCTCTGTATTTTTCAGACACTCCAGCAGGGGGCTTAATTGCTGGACCAGCCCTATAAAAGGTGCTGGTTGACGTCACTCCAGAGGGCCGGCTCGTTTTTTGGTTCCTCGCAGAACGCCACCTCTGCCACGCCAGCTAAGCCGTGTTCGGCTTTCGCCTCGCCCACACTACGTCCCCACACTACGCCCCCACACTACGTCCAGGTGTCCAGTCCCTCTCAGAGTGAGAGTCTGGGAGAGAGGCCTGGAAATTGGGCGGCTTCGTTTTTGGCCTTCTGGCCTTCACTTGCTATTTGTTTAGAACATTGCTTTTTGCATTAATTTATGTTCTAGTTTAATTATAATAAATTATTGATTATTTGAATTTATCCAACCGTTGTCGTCAGATTTTGCCCCTTGCTTTATTTAGCTTTGTTATAGTTCCCTGACCCTAGCAGGGGGCATAACACACACACACACAGATACTCAAACACACAGCTGTACACATACAATACGACAAACTGTGACAGAGCAATGCGTCTGTCACTGGCAAAGGCGGCTTTCCCGCCGCAACGTGAACAATGACTTTACAAACATTTGCACAAAGACGGCGCTATTAAATCATGTTGCGATATTGATTTGTTTGTTAAGATATTGTGAATGGTACAGACCTGAGGCGTGTCAAGATGGGGTTTAAGTTAACACTAGAAATTTGTTTAAGTTAAGCATACAGGGAATCAAAGCTGCGATATGCGGTATAGAGGTTGAAGTGAATCTATTTATCGGTAACGTAAGCGTTCTCTAAAAGCGCGCATTATAACATCAATGCTTACTAGCTGGGAGATGGAAATGCTTTGTCCGAAAGTGTATGTATGATTTGTGTATGTATCGCGTTGCCTGTTCTCAGGGGAGCAAACTGGGAGTATTCAGGGTTGCTTTCCAGGTGCAGGGGAGCAAACTGGAGTATTGGGCAAGGGACACTTTTCCAGGTGCAGGGGAGCAAACTGGAGTATTGGGCAAGGGACACTTTTCCAGGTGCAGGGGAGCAAACTGGAGTATTGGGCAAGGGACACTTTTCCAGGTGCAGGGGGAGCAAACTGGAGTATTGGGCAAGGGACACTTTTTTCCAGGTGCAGGGGAGCAAACTGAGTATTGGGCAAGGGACACTTTTCCAGGTGCAGGGGAGCAAAGTGGAGTATTGGGCAAGGGACACTTTTCCAGGTGCAGGGGAGCAAACTGGAGTATTGGGCAAGGGACACTTTTCAGGTGCATCAAAAGGGACACCCAGGCGGGGACTCTTATTGGCTTAGGTGGGTTAGAGTGGTAATATTATTTGGTGCTTAGTGAGGTTTCTTATAGCATTGTATGGAAATAACATGAACGATTGTTAGTAATGTGTATTGCCTATGTCATGTGTTAACCAAAATGTGGTGAATTTGAATTAATTGATTTGTTGCTATGCATGGTTTAGTCCAGTGTTTTAAATGGTGTCTGCATAGCGCAGTCAGGAGTTAAGATTCCTCCTCGGTTGTGAGAGGTCCTGCTGAAAGACCTGAGGTAGGCATAGAACCAAGTGGGCATTGTCCCGGTGTTTGTTTTTCCTTTTTGTATCAGTGTTTTGTTTTGTTTGTCATCAGTGTCTTAACATATAACCTGCCGGTAGCCTAAAAATAACAATAAAAGAAAAAAGCCTCTTTTGGATACAATCTGCTGCAGTTGTCCATCATTCAGTCCTGACCAATCCACCCGCTCGGGCACACTCCGTTACACAAACCAACACACACACACACAGAGATGAGTGTTATCTCTATCTCTCTCTCGCATGCACGCAAGCACACAGCAGAAACACACACACTTACACAGACAAACTGGAGCATCCATTAAATCTAAAGCAGAGATCTAGGGTTGAGACCAGATGCTCAGTCATGGATCCTCAAACACTACAAACAAACACACTCTCTCTCTCTCTCTCACACACACACACACACACACACACACACACACACACACACACATATTGCCCCCAGAAATTACAAACATGAAACTAACACTAATGATGAGTATTGGGGAGTGAGGGGGTTCAAGTGTGAAATTTGCAAAAAGGCAAATTAGCTGAAAATCATCAGGAGATAAAAAAAAGAGGAGAATCTGGTGTGTGTGTGTGTGTGTGTGTGTGTGTGAGTGTGTGTATCCCCATGGGGAAAAGCCATCCTCTACCAGAACAATCAACACTCATCAGCCAGGGTAGCCAAGCACAGGGAGAGAGAGAGAGAGAGAGAGGGAGAGAGTGGTGGAGAGAGATGGAGTAAGTGGTAGAGAGATAGCGAGAGAAAGGGATGGAGAGAAAGAGTGAGAGAGAGTGGTGGATAGAGAAGAGAACAGAAAATAGATAAAGAGACTGAGGGGTCTGATGTACACACACACACACACACACACACACACACACACACACACACACACGCTCACGCAGCACAGGCACTCACACGCACACACTCACATGCAAGCACTCACACACTCACATGCACGCACTCACACGCACACAGAGAGATATCAATATTCCGAATGTCTTTTTTTAGGTTGTGCCCTTTCTGATTGGTGGGCATGCCTAGTGCATGAGAAGAACAGCACTCCTGATTGGTGAGCATGCCTAGTGCATGAGAAGAACAGCACTTCTGATTGGTGGGCATGCCTAGTGCATGAGAAGAACAGCACTCCTGATTGGTGAGCATGCCTAGTGCATGAGAAGAACAGCACTCCTGATTGGTGAGCATGCCTAGTGCATGTGAAGAAAAGCACATCTGATTGGTGAGCAGGCATGCCTAGTGCATGTGAAGAACAGCACTCCTGATTGGTGAGCATGCCTAGTGCATGAGAAGAACAGCACTTCTGATTTGTGGGCATGCCTAGTGCATGAGAAGAACAGCACTTCTGATTGGTGATTGGCAGGCATGCTCACCAATCATAAGTGGCACAGTCAAGAAGGATGACAAGAATATAAAAATCACAACAAGATTAACTGTGCACGATTATTTGTAGACAAGATCCAACTGTGCATGATTATTTGTAGACAAGATTAACTGTGCACGATTATTTGTAGCCTTTGTGATTAAATAATTGCATTGGTTCATATTTCGATTGTAATTGTTATAATTGTATAGCCCTACTAGAGTGCATCTCTGTCTCGTCTTTCCATATCATTAGTGTGTGTGTGTGTGTCTAACAGTCTTTCCTCATCAGTAGTGTGTGTGTGTGTGTGTGTGTGTTTCTAACTAGGGATGGGCATAATTAATCGACGATCGATAGTTGATCATTAAGAATTTCGTCGATCACGTTAATTTGTTGTCGATTAAACTAATGTATGTTGCGTTATATAGTGTGTCTTGAAGCAATTAAATTAATTTCACTGTGTGGCAGCAATTAAACATTATACCACCCGGGGACAATATTTGACACTATAGGCTACTCAGTTACCTACGACTTTCCGTTTTGATTTATGAAGAGTTCACGGTGAAGTGTTGCGTGGGACAATTTTATCTTTTAAAAAACAATAACGTTAGTTCACTGCAAACACTGTGTAATATGTGATGTAATAATTGCCTACCAGTAGGGCTATCAGTGCACGAGCAATAGAAGACATTGTTTCGATTTAACTCATTGAAATAAGAGCTGCTCTTAATATTTTATATTGTTGGTTGGTTTAATACCTTGTTGTCAATGAAAAGTCGTTGTCCTACACCATGGGTCTCCAACATGTCAGCTCTCAAGCTCAGTCACTTGCCGTCCCCTTCTGAGCTTGCCAGAGGCTGAAGCAGTAGGCCTACACTGTAGGCTACTACATTAAAAAACAATTGTTGCCGCGACTGGAGGCATTCCAGCCTACGAATTTAATAAAGTAAATCATGCAATTCAAACTCAATTTAGGCTACTTGGCTATGCAATAAGGTTTCCATTACAGCACAGCGGACATTTTGAATAAATGAAAGTGACTGCCTTGTTTTGCAATAAACAGCGGGTGAAAATTCCAACTCTTTCAACAACATGAAATGTAATACCCCCCAGATTTCAGTGCTCATCAGTCCCAACATTGAGCAATATAATCAAACTGTCCAAAAGAAAATTAAAACCCAAACCAAACGGAAAATCTTCTGCTTTTGATAGCGGTATGCGCTCCAAACGAAACGCATGTCTCACAATAAAATGCACGTAGAAATAAAGGCATGCTGAATATAGCCTATATCTGGCCCAAATAAAGCCCTGTGCTTTGCGCAGCCTAAGTAAATAAAAGACTCCGGCCATAATTTGAGGATTTACGGCATGTTATTTTTTATGAGGCTTTGTTAAATAGCCTAATTAATTGTTCTAGGCTAATCTCTCACTCTTTCTCAACTCCGTGCCTTGGATAGTTTTGAGTTACATTTTGACAAAACCTGTCAGATCTAAGCATTATTATGTTTTTGGTTAAGTTATTGTTTAACATGATTCTTTTTTATAATTTATTATTTTGGAACAAATGAGGGTCTCTGTTTAATCTGAACGGCGGCTCGCATTCCGCTGCTTTAGAGCACCGCAGCGCAGAGCTTAATATCTGTTTAGCCTAACCAAACGTCCAGTTTAACTGCCACAAGTTATTCTTCATGTGATTCTTCTTGTGAAACACGCTGTATTTCTGTATTTTCATTGCATTTTTAAATTCATAAAAAGTTCAATAAATAATGAATTTTAATATAGGCCTAGAAATATTAATGATTAATTGATAGTCGATCGACTAAGAAAATTTAATCGAATGCCCATCCCTATTTCTAACAGTATTTCTGTATGAGTAGAGTGTTGGTAGCAAATTAATGTGCCTACACAAGACTAGGGGAAGGTCACAGAGAAATTCTTTCTGCGTCTCTGTGCGTGTGCGTGTGCGTGTGTGTGTACACACGAGAAAGAGAGCAAGAAATGGAGTAAAAATCCTCAGAAAGCAGATAAACTCTGCCGTGTGACGGCTTAAAATTATCTCAACTTCAGGAGCTACTTAAAACAACAAACAAACAAAAAGATAAACAACAAGAAGAAAAAACACAAACGCTGGACAGGGCTCATTTGGGGACAAACAGTCCCAGGGCTGTGAGAAAGTTCAGTGCACCCTCTCTGCCCTTGGAGACACACACACATCACTATCTCTCTCTCTATGCCCTCGGAGCTAAATCAGAACCCTGATGACCATGACGACTAGCCCCCGCGTCCCCACAGACGGCTGCAGCAGCATTCCGAGCGCAGTGTTCCGATGGCCTCCCCAAGGACAAAGCAGGAACAACAGGAATGAAATGGAGGACAAACAGGAAGAAAAAGGTGAAAAGAAGAAAAACATGGAGGAAGAAAAAGATGGAGGAAGAAGAAGATAAAAAGAAGAATGTGTCTGAATGATCATTCCAGAGAAAAGGCTGTCACGTTTACACACACACACACACACACACACGTTGTCACCCCAGAGACGAGGTTGTCGCGTTAAACTGATCCAGTGCGAAAGACCACACCCAGGAAGAGAGGGGGTGTTTGGAAACACACACATGACTGTACATTGTACTGTAACAGGGGCTCTCTCACTCTCTCTCTATCTAATGCAAATTAAAACAGACAGACACACACACACACACACACACACACACATACACAGAGATACACACAGAGCTGTGATAAGGGGACAGGGCTGAATTAAGGGGTTGATGCTTTTTTCAGTCACACTATTTGGGGAAGGAACAGGAGTGGCTGATCAAGACATGAAAGACGTCCTTTACTCCTCGTGTGTGTGTGTGTGTGTGTGTGTGTGTGTGTGTGTGTGTGTGTGTGTGTGTGTGTGTGTGTGCGTGTCTTTTCCTTTCCAGTCACACCATGAGCACCCCAAGCAACACACGCAAACCCTTAGTGAAGGCTTTTCTGTGTGTGTGTGTGTGTGTGTGTGTGTGTGTGCAAACATATTCAGCTGAGACGAGTCTTTATGTGCGCCTTTCCACAAGCACAAAGCGTCAGTCTTCTACTTCAAATACACACTCCTTCACTCCACACAAACTCCACACACACACACACACACACACACAAACACTCCTTCACTCCACACAAAATGGCTCAGTTATCCAAACAAAAATACACACACAGGGCGACACATCTAAACACACACACACACACACACACACACACACACACATTCGTTGAGCTGCAGCTCAGGGAATTAAATGAAGAGCAACACAGAAGACCAACGACACTCAAACTAGCAAACAGAAATGAAACCAGCACAGACACACACACACACTCACGTAGACACACACACACACACAGACAAAAAGATGGAAACCAGCACACACATGTACACACACACACACAAATGGAAACTAGCACAGAAATACATAGAGGGGGAAAATAGCACAAATATACAAAAAAAGAACTAGAGTCAGACACGAGCATAGTCACTGAAAAAAAAAAAACTATACAGCACAGAGAACTAGCATAGCCACTGAAATAAACCCCTACACACAGCACAGACAACTAGCATAGCCTCTGAAATAAGCCTCCAAATAGCACAGAGAACTAGCATAGCCCCTGAAATAAACCCCTATACAGCACAGAGAACTAGCATAGCTACTGAAAGAAACCTCTATACAGCACAGACAACTAGCATAGCCACTGAAATAAACCTCTATACACAGCACAGAGAACTAGCATAGCCACTGAAAGAAACCTTTATACAGCACAGAGAACTAGCATAGCCACTGAAAGAAACCTCTATACAGCACAGAGAACTAGCATAGCCCCTAAAATAAACCTCTGTACAGCACAGAGAACTAGCATAGCCACTGAAATAAACCCCTACACACAGCACAGACAACTAGCATAGCCTCTGAAATTAACCTCCAAATAGCACAGAGAACTAGTATAGCCACTGAAATTAACCTCTATACACAGCATAGCCACTGAAATAAACCTCTATACACAGCACAGAGAACTAGCATAGCCACTGAAAGAGACCTTTATACTGTACATCACAGAGAACTAGCATAGCCACTGAAAGAAACCTCTATACAGCACAGACAACTAGCATAGCCTCTGAAATTAACCTCCAAATAGCACAGAGAACTAGTATAGCCACTGAAATTAACCTCTATACACAGCATAGCCACTGAAATAAACCTCTATACACAGCACAGAGAACTAGCATAGCCACTGAAAGAGACCTTTATACTGTACATCACAGAGAACTAGCATAGCCACTGAAAGAAACCTCTATACAGCACAGAGAACTAGCATAGCCACTGAAATAAACCTCTATACACAGCACAGAGAACTAGCATAGCCTCTGAAATAAACCTCCAAATAACACAGAGAACTAGCATAGCCCCTGAAATAAACCCCTATACAGCATAGAGAACCAGCACAGCCACTGAAATAAACCTCTATACACAGCACAGAGAACTAGCACACCCCTGAAATAAACCCCTATATGGCACAGAGAATTAGCATAGCCACTGAAAGACTGACAAACCTCCAAACAGCACAGAAGTATCACTAACTAACTTTATAATGCTCACTAGAGGAGGCTGATCAGAGAGAGACATGCACACACACACACACACACACACACACACACACACAAACATGCATACAGACACACGCACACACATGCACACCTTGATGAGCAGACTAGCAATTGTTCAAAAAACACAACAGGACAAAGGAAAGCAGCTACACAAAATCAATAAACACAATACACACACACACACACACACACACACACACACACAAACATGCATACAGACACACGCACACACATGCACACCTTGATGAGCAGACTAGCAATTGTTCACAAACACAACAAGACAAAAGGAAAGCAGCTACACAAATATCAATAAACACAATACACACTCACACACACACACACACACACACACACACAAACATGCATACAGACACACGCACACACATGCACACCTTGATGAGCAGACTAGCAATTGTTCACAAACACAACAGGACAAAAGGAAAGCAGCTACACAAATATCAATAAACACAATACACACACACACACACACACACACACACACACATAAACATGCATACAGACACACGCACACACATGCACACCTTGATGAGCAGACTAGCACTTGTTCACAAACACAACAGGACAAAAGGGAAGCAGCAACACAAATATCAATAAACACAATATAATATTACATATCCTGCTCAGTGTAGACACACACAGAGTCAGATTCTCAGAGCAGAGCCAGACAGACAGCCTGATGGGAAAGAGCCATTTGAGGAGCCATTGAGGGCGAATGCAGAAATTTTAGGGGGCGGAAGGACTGAACACACACACACACACACATGCGCGCACATGCACACACACACGGGAATCACATACTAACTGACAAATTGATACTGTCCCATCTTTGCCCGATAATATCACCATTCAGTAATTCTGCACAACTCAATATATTGCAAAGGATTTGCCTACGATACCATATCTGTGTAATGAACTAGAAGAAAAAGGCAAAAGGCTAGAATTATGTATTCTTTCACTGCATTTCACAACTTAATGAAAACAAGGAGTATTATAGCTTTAGCCTAGTGCCTCTTAAAATATAAAATAAAATTGACAGTGTATAGCCCTCATTCAGCTGTGCTCCAGGATGCATGAGTTGGTGACTGGTAAGGCAAATTGAGGATGCATGAGTGGGTGACTGGTAGTGTTGTCGTACTCGAGTCCGGTCTTGGTCTCAAGAACATTTTTCGCTTACTTACCTCTGTCTCGTCTCGGAATTGAAACCAAAAATACTCGGTCTCCTACATTTGAAGGAGGTGGACTCGTAATTTTCATAGTATATTCTAAAATATCCACCATTACAGATATTCTTATTTTAATAAAAATTATAATATTGACTGGCGTTAAATTATATCTCATGGTGCTATGCTGCGCAGTGCAAAGGTTTCGAGAGATACAATGTCCAAACGGCACAGCAGTTATTCTGGTTTTGGCATAATTTGTCATTCCAATGCGTGCCTCTGGTTGTAATAATTGCCGAGATGAGTGAGCAATCCGCAATTATTAAATTTAGTTACTTTGGTTAATTTGGAACCACAATTTCAAACAACACCTTCAACTTTAATGAAATGTTGACATCATGCCATTCAAAGTTTTGACTCCAGCTGAGTTCCTAGTCTTAAAGTATTGTTCAGAAAAGAAGTTTGGTAGACAAATGTGTGCTAGACGGCTCTCTTAAAGACTCTGACTCGACTCGGTCTCGTCCCCATTACTAGTGATTGGTAAGTCACATTGAGGATGCATACGTGGGTGACTCTGGTAAGGCAAATTGAGGATGAGTCCATTTAGAATTAGAATTCAATATTCGTGAAAATATCAATATTTGATGCCAGCATATTGATAACATATCGCAAAAGGAAGTTATACAATATCTTCCAGTATCGATATTTTGTCCCACCCCTAACACACACACACACACACACACACACACACACACAGGAGGAGCCGAAAGAGAGCAGGCTGCTGCTGCTGATGCTGCTACACACACACACACACACACAAACACACACACACTCCTGTCCTACTGAGCAGCTCCAGATTCTGTACCAGACAACAGAATCCATCCCACAGTGCAAAACACACACAAACACACACACAAACACACACACAAACACACACACCCACACACACACCAGACTGACAAACACACACAAACATACACCCCCACTAGACTAAGAAGCAATCGAGAATAAAAATGCACACAAAAGCAAAGACATCAGCCGCAATTTTCCACCCAACACACAGTACCATAGGTAGTGGATCACTACAGGGAGAACTTTGCGCACGCACGCACGCACGCATGCACACACAAAAAGACACTCCAGTGGCACAACTGGAATCACACACACACAAACACAAACTTCAGCAGCATAGCTAAACTAAACCAAATTGAACAATGTTACTTACAGAGCATGGAGAGTTACACACACACAGACCCACACCCATACTGCAGAGATCAGATGTCCGTACGCCGACAGAAGTGAAAGCTCTGTCTGAGAAGGGTGTGTGTGTGTGTGTGTGTGTGTGTGTGAACGCTGAGACACGTACCGTGTGGCATGCGCGTGCTATGGGGGGCTTCCCTGCTGGATAGGGGTCCACGGTATCGATGATGGTCTGCCTCTCTCCCTGCTGGTTGATCTTATGGAAGGCCATGGACTGCCTGTGAGAAGCCTGTCTTCTGAAATACTCGGGACTGCCATAGTCCACCTTCACAGAGACAGAGAGAGGGAGGGAGGAAGAGAGCGAGGGAGAGAGTCCATAGAGTCCACCTTCCCACTGCACAGAGAGAGGGAGCAAGGAGGTGAGGGAGGTCTGAGCACCAGTGTGTATGCGTGTGTGAGGGTAGGCCTACGTCAAAGACAGCTTTCAACTCCACAAGAGCAGTACTGAGAGGAAAGGAGGGGGGAGGAGAAGTGGAGAGGAGGGAGGACCCACTGCACATTAAAAAATAACTCCAAAAGCAAGCAGTGTGACTGTGTCTGGGAAAGGAGGGGGGAGGGAGAAGTGGGTCAGGAACAGAGGACTCCAAGAGCAGTACTGAGAGGAAAGGAGGGGAGAGGAGAAGTGGAGAGGAGGAGAGGACGAGAGTAGGAAAGGAAAGGAGGGGGAGAGGAGAAGTGGAGAGGAGGAGAGGAGGAGAGGACGAAAGGAGAGGAGAGAAGGAAAGGAAAGGAGGGGTAGAAGAGGAGGAGAAGAGGAAAGGAGAGGAGAGGAGGAGAGGAAGGGAGAGAAGAGGGGGCAGGATAAGAGATGTGAAATGGAAAAAGGAAAGGATGCTGGAGAGAGAGATTGGGTGTTGGCTCTGACTGCATAGACGCCTGTGTGTTAGCTGTGTGTGTGTGTGTGTGTGTGTGTGTGTGTGTGTGTGTGTGTGTGTGTGTGTGTGTGTGTGTGTACAGAGGGGAGGCTACACCCTAGCATTTCTGTGTGTGTGTGTGTGTGTGTGTGTGTGTGTGTGTGGCAGAGGAGAGGGGAGGCTACACCCTAGCATAGCTGTGTGTGAGGCGGTGAGGGTGATCACGCGATACAGAGCAGGTGCTGCAGACAGCAGCGCTCCAGATTAAAAGAATCCGCCTGCTTTAAACTGCAGTCTTGCAAGAGCACGTCACAGAGAAACAGAGACACACACACACACACACACACACACGTCACTGAAAAAAACAGACACAGACAAACCGAGAAGAGGGATTGGGAGGAGGAGGGAAGGAAAGGGAGCTGGAGACCGAAACAAAATGAGAG
>NC_063202.1:13086924-13094424 GCF_017589495.1 Alosa alosa
AGGGCTGAGGAGAGAGCAGAGCACAGGAGCAGTGAGTGACAGACACACACACACGCATGCACGCACGCACACACACACACACACACACACACATAGGAACACACACGCACATATATTTGCGGCATACAAAAAAAAAAGGAAATACCTGTAGATGGCGCCAGTATAGATATTTTGTAATGAGTGTTATGAATTAAGTGAGCAGTAGGGCTGGGCGATAAAACGATAGCGATATGTATCGCAATAGACATGTAATAGATAGATAAGATACTTTATTGATCCCTAGGGGAAATCGATATCAATAAAAAATATGTTTGATAGAACATTCGATAATTAAAAGCAACACACACCTCCCGCCTTACGTTGTCCATAAATAAATAGGCTAAATATATCTTGCATTGTAGCTAGTATGTGCAACTCTACCAGAGTAGGCGACAGAAGTAGGCCTACCTCAACACAGACTCTAAATGAGTCCTTGCCCCGTGCACTCTCTCTCTCTCCGTCACAACAGGCGCATCCATCCTCAGCATGCACACATGTAATCCAAACATTCACAATCGTGCAAGACGACTAAAATTGCTATTAAATCTGGTTAGCATCATTAGCACGCTGCGCAAATTTGTTCAAAAATGTTGCATTCAAATTGACTGCTAAGTTCTAATCATCTCAATCCCGATGCATATGAAAAAGTATTTTCCAAGACTCAAACGGGCCTGTCCCAAGGAGAAAAAGTATTCATTTGAAACTTAAACACACGTGGGGAAACTGAACAGTCTAAGCAGTAGACTATGATAAACTAGCAAATTAAGCTACTTTGTTTACAATATTTCCAGGCTTCAACCAGTGCTGCTTTTCATTCAGACTTATGTGCACATTTATTTATTTGAGTGTTTCATGATTGTGTTGCTATTTCTTTTCCCTGTTTGCTTTGATTGATAACTGAGGTTGTTAAAATCAGAGGAAGGTTAAGTTTAAAATAAAACTGTTTAAATTGAACTTTTTTTTCCTTCTGGTCCTTATCTAAAATAGATTTAAAAAAAAAAATCAATAATTATCGTTATCGACTGATATGAAATACTTATATTGTGACACAGTTTTCAGCCATATCGCCCAGCCCTAGTGAGCAGCCACCAAACTTCTTCACAAGAGCGTCACAAGCCTGAGTAATGTAGAGACCAAGAGATCATCTCAACAAAGTGGTTCAAAAGTTGACCAACAACTGAGAAGGAGCTTTGATGGCAATTTAAAAATCACATGATTAACGCGATGGCGTCTTAAAAATGCTTAAAAAACAGTCATAATCACAATCCGGTCCTAAAAGCGGCCGCTTCCTTCAGATTGATAGGAGGGTATGGAGGGGTATGAAGGGGTATGAAGGGGCATGGAGGGGTATGAAGGGGCACTGGAGGGGTAGGGAGGGGTATGGAGGGGTATGAAGGGGCACTGGAGGGGTATGGAGGGGTATGAAGGGGCACTGGAGGGGTATGAAGGGGCATGAAGGGGCACTGGAGGGGGTATGGAGGGGCATGAGGGGTATGAAGGGGCATGGAGGGGTATGAAGGGGGCACTGGGATATGAAGGGGGCATGAAGAGGGGCACTGGAGGCATGGAGGCACTGGAGGCATGAAGGGGCACTGAGGGGTAGGGAGGGGGCATGGAGGGGGCACTGGAGGGGTATGAAGGGTATGAAGGGGCACTGGAGGGGTATGGAGGGGTATGAAGGGATATGGAGGGGTATGAAGGGGCACTGGAGGGGTATGAAGGGGCACTGGAGGGGGTATGAGGGGTATGAAGGGGCACTGGAGGGGTATGAAGGGGCACTGGAGGGGTATGGAGGGGTATGAAGGGGCACTGGATGGGTATGGAGGGGTATGAAGGGATATGGAGGGGTATGAAGGGGCACTGGAGGGGTAGGGAGGGGTATGAAGGGGCACTGGAGGGGTATGAAGGGGTATGAAGGAGGGGTAGGGAGAGGTATGGAGAGGCACTGGAGGCGTATGGAGGGGTATAAAGGGGTATGGAGGGGCGTCTTTAGCAAGAGTAAACGGAGAAGTGTGAGGGAGGCCTACGATGGGGTAGAGATGGGTTTCCATTCCTGTGTGTGTGTGTGTGTGTGTGTGTGTGTGTGTTACCACTACCTTCTTCCCTATCCTGAGGGAGGCCTATGATGGGGGTTTTCTGAATGAAGCTAATATGTAAAGTTTGGGGAATGTGTGGTGTGCATATCACGCATAATGCCCATATCGCCATCTAGCATAGCGGAGTAAGACATTCGTACAAAAGGGGTTTTCCTTTGTCATGGAAACAGAGATCATGACATCATGGCAGTGGTACAGTCAAATCCCCTAGCAGAGCTTTACCTGCAGCTCCACCTGCTGGGCACTGACTGACCAGAAGGCAGAATGAGTCATTAGAACTGTGGACATCAAATATTGAGGGAAATTGAGATTTGTGTAACACTGTTTGACTGATATGGTAATCAGGAATATTTTGTTATTAAAAAAAGACTAAAATGTTTTGGCTTAAACTTGACTAAAGATACCTTGAGTTCTATTTTGACAAAAACTAGACTAAAATGACAAGGCTTTTAGCTGACTAAAACTTGACTAAACTAGATGTACCGCAGAGCGGTACAAAATATGACCGATGCCCAGTCCAGCACATTTTTTCCACAAAAATAAATCACGCTGAAAGGCCTATATGATTCTAACTGTCTCACTAAATTGCATTATCCACCCTCAATTCTCACTGGTATCTGCTAGACAACAAGTACCAAAACATGATTAGTTCATAGATTTCATGTAAAATTAATTTTATACAACCCCACCCCCATCTTGCCTGTTCATAATTCTGAGAAATTCTTGAATTGTGTGCATGTGTGCGTGTACACGTTTATGTTTATGTGTGTGGGTGTGTGTGTGTGTGTGTGTGTGTGAGTGTTTGTGTGTTTGCCCTGCGTGATGTGTGTTTGTGCATGTGCATGCATGCGTACATATGTCTACTGTGTGAGTATGTGTCATATGTATGATTACTGTGAATGTATGTGTGTGCGTGTGTATCTGTTTATGCACATGTGTGCACATGGAATGGGTTAACATGACCCCTGGAGGCAAACATACGAAAAAAATTGGTCATCCTAGGCCCTACGGTTCTCAAGATATTCACAGAAAACTGTGTCTGCCCTACCCTCCTTTCAGGGGTCCAGTACAACGGGGGCTACAGATCAAAACGAAAAATGACGGTTCCATGCTATCCATGTGGGGTTACATGCCCACCAAGTTTCGTGTACCCGGTCTTTCAGTGTCCCGAATCCTTGTTGATGTCACGGTCACTAAATGTACACATAAATTATTTTATTGTAAGGCCCCCCATGAGCGAAAAGTCCACAAATTTGGCATGCACGGAGGGTGTCATAATGATCCTACACTTTCAATTTCATTGCAGTTTTGACCATGTCAGCCAGAGATATTGTGATGAAAACACCTAATGTTTTGCTTTTTATTTTTTAACTAGGTGGCTTATACATGAAATAAGTGGTAATGAGATAGGTTGACATGCCCAGTTGGTGTAAGACCAACATACAAAAAAAGGGGGTCAAAGTGACCAGGGGGCTACAGATCAAAAGCGAAAACAGGAGGTTCCATGCTATCCATACATGCCCACCAAGTTTCGTGTACCCCGGTCTTACAGTGTCCCGGGAATCCTTGACGGAAATTTGGATATACATATATATATAGCCACAATAGTCGTTTCATAGTCACATATAATATATAGCCACAATAGTCATTTCATAGTCACAATCGTTCATAAGTATTGTAGTGACAGCTTTTCACCGGTCACTTCTGAGAGCGGATAACTCCGGACAACGCGCGTCTTAGAATATAGAGCAATTTATTAATTCACTTTTCGTCAAAATACAAACAAAAGCCTCTATCGCATTCACACGGTTGAAAATTTGTTTGCCACTTCTGCTCTACCTGGCCAAAGGTGTCCCAGCCCTATAATAGCTATCCGTCAATCAGACGGCCAGACGTCACTCTTAATTGGCCAGACAGTTTTAACATGTAAAGATATGTACATTTAAACCATATTCATCATAATTATAAACCATATTTCATGAACATAAATATTATCTTAATGTCATTGGCATTTCATCAATATTAATAATTTAAATGATTTTACAAACATAAATATCAAAACGGCTCCAACAAGTATCCAGCTACATTTAATACGGTTAAAGATATTCACAAATACTGGATGTGGTGGACATTCCTTTATTCTGAGATACATCAATAGGCTCTCAAAACAATTCCAAACAGACATAAGGTGCTTATAGAGCAGGTCCAGATTATTTGTGAAATTAACCAGTAAAACAGTGTCATGGGATGGAATAGATAACATTCATACCCAACTTCTGTCATAGCTCATATTTTTAAAAGAAACCAGTGAAAACTATCCTGACAAACAATAAGCAGCATTTTAATGCCTCAATCAAGTGATGGGCTAACTATCATTAACATCCAACTTCATCTTAACTATCATTAACATCCAACTTCGTATTTCATATTTGTAAAACAAACCATAATGAAACATACTGACAAACAATAAGCAGCATTGTAATTTGTAATGCCTCAATCAGGTGATATACGCATTCTTTGTAAAAGAGCCTTGGTAAAAGGTATCTTGCATTCGGTGTGACAAGTCGTTAAGGCTGGATGCTATCATAGCTCTCTCTCTTGTTCATTACAAAAGTGACCGAGAGCTAGGCTACTTTACTCCTTTGACTTGTAGTGCCACTTAACAGTAGGATATATCATTACCGAAATGCATTCATTGCACAGTAAACACGTCGGTTCATGACTGAAACACCTGTGTTATGCTCCGAGCACACTGAAACTTGTTAATTGTGCGTTATTCTATTTTCAGAGTGTTAGATTAAATTTCCAACGCACCCTATATCCTGACAGCCCAGTGAGACAGAAGCCGAGCCACGCATAACATTGTTTAGCCTACTTTTGTAGCCAATCACTGCTTATTTCATTGATTATAGCATAGTCATGAAAGCCAGAGTTGAAGGCGGCTCGGCCGGGCCGCAGTTAGAATTCCTTGGGCGCCCACGCCGCCCGCTAGTTGAATAGCCCTGCTTTAGACTAAGACTAAATAAAAAAAAAAATAGGTGACAAAATTAACATTAGGTGTGTGTGTATGTATGTGTGTGTGTGTGTATATATATATATATATATATATATATATATATATATATATATATATATATATATATATATATATATATATATATATATGTGTATATGTGTGTGTGTGTGTGTGTGTGTGTGTGTGTGTGTGTGTGTGTGTGTGTGTGTGTGTGCGTGTGTGTGTGTGCATAAAGGAGATGAGAAGAGTGGAGGAGTGATGAGAGGATGAGTGTGTGTGTGTGTGTGTGTGCGTGTGGTGTGTATAGTGTGTGTGTGTAGTGTGTGTGTTTGTGTGTGCGTGTAGTGTGTGTGTGTGTGCGTGTGTATGTGGTTATTAATATGGCTCATGAACACACTGTTTAGAGAAACATTTGGGCATGAGAAGGAACACTCCTGTGACTGCCCACTCTTCAAAGCAATGTGTTGGAAACGGTGTTGGAAACGGTCTATCTGCACATAGAGATGTATTAAAACAGCCACAAGTTGGGTCACAAAAGCAATGTGTTGGAAACAACACAAACTGTGTCGTCCCTATCTGGACATACAGTGGAGATGTGTTAAAAACAACGCAAGTTGGGTTGTTTTCAACACATTCGTTTTAAAGTGTAGAGTTTAGAGATTTAAAATCAGTAACCGGTGTCTTGGCGTTTTGGTTTGATCTTTGGTGTGCCTAAGCCCCAAAAAGGTTAAGAATCTCTGCCCCAGGACTCTATGGACTCAGCTGACAGACACACACAGACAGACACACACACACACACACACACACACACACAGCGTTCCCAGTTCCCAGGCACTTCCCATGTTCAACACAGCCAACCGCTAGCATTTCGCTAATCGCTAGCATCTCGCTAATCGCTAGCATCTAGCTAACAAATTACACAGCAAAGGACAACGGCAGTTCAAACGAGGGTAAGCAAACAAACATCTAGTCATTGTTAATATTCCACATCTGGCAGTAGTGTTGTCACAATACCAAAATTATGACTTCGATACGATACCTGCCATAAATACCTCGATGCTCGATACTGAAACGATACCACAGCAAAAAAATATCTGGAAAAGAAAGGACGCAGACCTCCTTCAAGTGTATTGAGTTATTTGTGTTGAATTTGGTGCACTTCTGTAGTGTGCAGGTCAAATCTGGGTTCTAAACTTCTAAACTTCCTACATAATTATTGTTTTTTATAGTCAGTAAAATAATAATTTGTGTGTGATTAAGTCCTTTATTGTTTGTTATAGTTAATTTACATTGTGTTGTGTTTTGGCAATAAAGTACCTTTAAATAGCCAAAGTAGGCTAGATCAAGGTCAGTGTTGAAATTACTGCATGCAAATCACTGAATGCTATGCAGAGGGGCCTAATCTTTAGGCCATCTGATGTAGGCTACACTAGGCCTTCCAGTCGTTATGTCTCGTCAAAATTCACTGATAAAGGAAGGTTCGCATTATCCCAGAAAACCATACTCGTTTCAGTTAGGCTAAACTAAAACTGAAGGAATGAACTTGGCACTAATCATGTAGTGGTCCTCCATACAGTAATTTTCAATTGCAATAGGGGGTGCTGTTGGCATTTTGACCTAGGGGACCGATTTTGTTCATTCAAAGTGTTCAAATAGTAATATTAACAGTAATTTATCAGATTAGTAATTCACTTTATATATTTTTTATTTTTCTCTGAAATTTTAAGGAGGGTGTTCCTCCGTTTCCTTAATGAAGCAGCCTCCTCTGACACTGACACACACACACACACACACACACACACACACACACACAGGGACTGTTAGTCTCCAGTCAGATGCATGGTTGGGGGATGGGCTCCTAGATAATCCACATTCCCTTTGTCTAATCGCCTTCCTAACGAGACAGCTAATCTAGTTTAAAAAACACACACACACACACACACACACACACACACACACACACACACACACACAGGTTGGTGAGGGGACTCCCATTCTGTCATTGGGGGCAGCCGTGGCCTGACCAAATTTCCCTCACAGGATCAAAAGAGTATATATACACTAATACTTATACTTATACAGAGGGCAGATGAATTACATCAAAACATCAACACCCACATCACCATTAGAGATTACTACATGGAATTTGTGTGTGTGTGCGTGTCCATGTGCATATGTGTGTGTGAGTGTCTGCGTGTGTGGATATGTGTGTCCATGTGCATGTGTGTGCGTGTGTGTGTTTGTTTCCATGTGCACGTGTGAGAGTGTGTGTGTGTGTACTTACTAGTACAGGACCTCATTGGCTTCATGCCTCTCATAGCGGACCGTTTCACACATGATCCTGAAACA
>NC_063202.1:13099424-13106924 GCF_017589495.1 Alosa alosa
TGCATGTGTGTGTGTGTGTGTGTGTGTGTATATGTGGCCTTAATAAAAAAAAAAATGAAGCAATAAGTGCTGAACTGGTTGCATAATTCAGACCTCATCAAAGTGATGAAATGTATGTGTGTGTGTGTGTGTGTGTGTGTGTGTGTGGTCTGTCCAATTGGTCCTTAGCTCGGCCGGTCACTATAGCTACAGCCGTCCTCTTCATATTTTTGGAAACTTGTGACTTGTTTGGTTTTGTTTATGTAAAGCACATTGAATGACCTCTGTGTATGAAATGCGCTATATAAATAAACTTGACTTGACTTAATTATTATTGTTTTTTCCTTTTAACTTGTTTGTTGTTTTTGTTGAAATAAGACTTTGCATGATACAGCAATAACTACAGTACTATTTCAACTTGAATTTGATAGAGAGAAAGAGAGGCAGAGAGAGAGAAAAAGAGAGAGGGGGGGAGAGAGAGAGGCAGAGAGAGACGGAGAGGCAGAGACAGAGAGGGGGAGAGAGAGGGGGGGAGAGAGGCAGAGAGAGAGAGAGGGGCAGAGAGAGTAGGGCTGTGCAATTAAATGATTCATCGTGATTATGACTTGAAAACAACATAATCGAAATCTAATTATTATTTTGCTACATTCCGTTTGATAACAACGTGCCCCTTTTGTGTTGTCCTGTGCATTATCTTTTTACAAGTTGGATTTTTCATTTCCATATTTTTCCTGTTGGATTATAGTTAACATTCGATTTACAAATGTCTAAACATGTACGTTTTGAAAATTGATGACAATTCCAAAATCACTGAGTAATTGTGTTTAATAATCGTGATCGGCGTGAAAACGTGTTTAATAATCATGATCGACGTGAAAACGTTTTTGCCATCATCGACCAACACTGAGAGAGAGTCGAGTAAGTGAGTTGTGTGACTGAGAGAGTTCATGTGCATGTGTGTGTGTGTGTCTCTGTGTGTGGTGTCCAGTGTCCAGGTCACATGAATATAAATGGCCGCCGCGTCTCCTGTGCCAGAGCAGCCGGACAGCAGGGAATCTTGGGATAGCGTCTCTAATAGCAACTCAGTGTCACATGACCCAGGTGTCCAAGGTCATGGTTGAGGGGGTCAGACATGTGTAAAGAGGATAAAACACACGCACATCCAAGTCTGATCCTGGGTGCTGGACAAAAAAATGACGATGAGAAAGAGGGGAAAAAGTCCGCAACACCAGTCTACGCTACCAATAGTTATGTTTTTATTACCGTGACATTTCGGGCCAGCTCAAGCCCTTCATCAGACGTGAGGGGGTCAGACACACACCCCCACACACACACACACACACCAGTGGCGATTGCTGCTCTTTCGAACAGGGGAAGCTCTGATAAAAATGGTCAATTATTAAATTAATATTATTAAGGTGCTGTATTGTTCTTTGAGGGCAAAAATTATCCCAAAACCCAGAATAGGCCAAACAGTAGGCTATAGAGTTGGCATGGCAGACATGGCATAGAACTACACCATTATATAGCGCGCTACCTAACTTAGCCTAAATACACAACTAAAACAAAAGCAAGTCACAAACTCTGTAACTCCACATTACGGTTTTATTTACAGTATGCTATTTACAAAGACAAATAGAAACCGACTGTATTGCTCCCAAATTATGAGAATTTGAGCTGCAACTTGCCTTGCCTCTCGACTTCACCTGCCAACACTAACGTTAACGCATCCCTTGAACTTGAACCACTTCCTGTCAGATCGCGACATATGCTGTCAATCAAAAAGAGTCCAGCCTCTTTGACGGTTCCTCCAATCATCATCATACAGAAGCTCAGCATCTGGGCCATCCCACTGTCCTCTTCTTCCTCCTACTTCTTTACCTCCACGTCCTATTCTTCGGCCTCCTCTAATTCTTACTCTTCTCACTCTTCCTGCTCCCTCCATTGTACATGACCTGTGGTTTATTTATAGTGCTTAGGCTGATTGCAAAGTGAACTAATTATCTAAAACAGTTTTTACATGAGAAAGTGTGCCAGAGAGTTGGCAAAATAGTGTAAATAATAGCCATTCATGTGTATAGAATTGCTAGGAGTGTGTTGATCATTTGGAAATTGAGTGTAAATCAGTGAGATGTGTTTACAGTTCCGCAAAAAGACTGCTGTGCAGTGGATTGTGCCTACAGTTGTACAAAGTGTGTGCAGGGTTACTTCTGCCATCCATTTTTATTTTATATAGCGCCTTTCTCAAACCCAAGGTCACTTTACATAGTAGGAAGGCAGGGAAACACAATAACAAACAAACAAAACAATACAACAAAGACAAGTTATCTGTATGGAGCTATGTGTTGGGTGTGGATGGTGTGGGTGTGGTACAGATGCTTACAATGCCAATTGGAACAAGACAAAATGCGATCTGGCCAAATTTGGTGAAAATTAATTTTATGAACCACACTAGTGGACCTAAACAGTGTTAAAACCCAGTGTTAGAACCCAAACAGTGTTAGAACCCAGTGTTAGAACCCAAACAGTGCTAGAACCCAAACAGTTTTAGAAACCAAACAGTGTTAGAACCGAGTGTTAGAATGGAGGCAGAGTGAGTGTCGGTCCTCTAGTCACTGCGAAGAGGATTGCCATTGGCGCTGGAGAGAAGAGCACGCAAGCACACGCACGCACGCACACAAAGACACACGCATGCACACACTCACACACACTACACAAGAATGCAAGTACAGATAACACACACCATGGTAGCTATGTCAACTATGGAACTGTTCCTTATGCTACTGAAGGCCAAAGGCTCCTCTCTGTACAGGACACATACCAACCTGTGTGTGTGTGTGTGTGCTGTATGTGTGTATGTGTCTGTATGTGTGTATGTGTGTCTGTGTGTGTGTAGAGAGAGAGTATGTGCATGTGCTGGAGTGTGTGTGTGAGTGGTTTGCCTGTGTGAGTATTTAGTGCAAGTTATCCTTGAGAGAGAGAGAGAGAGAGAGAGTGAGTGTGTGTGTGTGTGTGTGTGTGTGTGTGTGTGTGTGTGTGTACACATGTCCATTAGTTGTCTGTCCGTGACTCTAGTGACAACAAGAATGAGGATATTTTTATCATTGTCCAGTTGACTGCAGCAGGTGGACCCTATGCATACAAAAGCAAGGTCACAACACACAAACACACACAAACGGAGAGAGACTCACACAGCCCCCAGCAATCATCAGCTGGAGTGACTCTTCAGTGTGTTTATAAATCAGCATGTTAAGCAAAATTAAAAAAAGGGCTGGCAGACACACACACACACACACACACACACACACACAAAGAGAGAGAGAAGGAGAGAGAGAGAGAAAGGGGGAGAGAGAGAGTGAGAGAGGGATAGAGAGGGAGAGAGAAAGAGCGGGAGAGAGAGAGGGAAAGAAAGGGGGATAGAGAGAGAGAAAGGGGAGAAAAAGAGTGAGAGAGAGGGATAGAGGGAGGGAGAGAAAGGGAGAGAGGGAGAAGCTGAGAGGAAGGAGAGAGAGAGGATAGAGGGAGAGAAAGGGGGAGAGAGAGGGAGAGTCTAGGGATGACAATGTCACGGACGCTCATAAATATTTATCTGCAGTTGGCAGGCTACAAAGAAAGGGCCTACTTCTTCAGAATAGAGGTGTATGGGTGTGTGTGTGTGTGTGTGTGTGTGTGTGTGTGTGTGTGAGAGAGAGAGGGAGAGGAATGGGTAAGGGGGAATAGCCCTGAATACCTTTTAATGGGCTGAGCTGTCTGAGGAGTGGAGAGAACTAGGGGCTGGGAGAAAGGGACAAACACACACACACGCACACACACACACACACACGCACACACACCAGGGCTCGAAATTAACTTTTTTCCTCAGTGTCCTGCAGCTGTCCCCAATTCTACTTGGTATTGTCCCGGACTGAACCACCTGTTAACCAAATTCAAGTTATTGGGGTTTTTTTCCATTCTACATAATAAACAGCATAATAATCTTGTTATTCTACTATATGATAAACAACAGCATAATAATCTGTAACTTGTATCACTTAATTGACTCATTCTGGTCCATTATGGGAGTTCTCAACACTTAATTTATTAAACACCATTTTATGAACATTAATCAGCTGTCTCTCCTACACAACACAGTCAGTTCCAGAGGTTGCCCTCACTCATCTCCAGAGGTTCCCCTCACTCAGTTCCAGAAGTTCCCCTCACTCAGTTCCAGAGGTTGCCCTCACTCATCTCCAGAGGTTGCCCTCACTCAGTTCCAGAGGTTCCCCTCACTCAGTTCCAGAGGTTCCCCTCACTCATCTCCAGAGGTTGCCCTCACTCAGTTCCAGAAGTTCCCCTCACTCAGTTCCAGAGGTTGCCCTGTACACTCTCATTGTGCGTTATTTTTTTGATGTTGCGCTAGACTTTCTCATGGACAGGGTTGTAAACATTCCGTCAGTAATCTATATTCACGAGTCTTTAATGTCAGTGTCAGTGTGGCGAGATGTCATGGCCACAGACATCAATGAAAACACTCACCAGTAGCCAGGGAAATTACCACAAAGCTGTTAAAATAGGCTACTCTCCGATAGCCTAATGACCACAAAGCTGTTAAAATAGGCTACTCTCCGATTGCCAGGGAAATTACCTCAAAGCTGTTAAAATAGGCTACTCTCCGATAGCCTGGGAAATGACCACAAACCTGTTAAAATGGGCTACTCTCCGATAGCCTAATGACCACAAAGCTGTTAAAATAGGCTTCTCTCCAAAATTAGTTTGTTTTCTCAAGAATAGCCTATAGCTTTAGAACAGCGAAATGTCAAATGCTAACTTTGCAAACTGTTTTCATAGTTCGGCTACCTTCCTACCATCTTTTTGTCAAATCACAGTTGCAGTCCTGCCTAGCATGGTATTGGTGATGTTTCGTCTGTCACTAACAGAAAACACGGCAGTATTTTAGTAAGAGAAGACTATCATATCGTTTTTTTAGAACACAAGTGTAACCTTACAGCATCAGTCAAAAATGTTCACAATGTCATGAAAACAAATGTCATTCCCCGGCCTGCCTGCTAGTTATGTAAAGTTAACCGAAGAATATCGGAAAGTGACCCATGACCGCCAGTGCCCTATTTTCACCCTTTTGTGCCGACCCATGTATCACTTTATATTCACTTCTATACAAACCAAGATGACAGATTCCTAAAGAAAACCAAGCACCCAGCCCATTAGGGTATCTTATACTGTATTGTACCAAAAATGACATTGTACAGTGATTCGAAGAGCAGTAAATAGTGTTGTAAGGCTGCGTGTACAAAACCGCTTCTTTAGAGGTCAGCTGGCTAACGCTGCTTTTGTTATGCCAGGTCAAACCTGTTGTATTTCCGCTGTTAATATTATTATTATTATTTTTTTTTATATATTTTTTTTGGGCTTCCTATGCCTTTAATTTGATAGGACAGTGGAGAATGACCGGAAGCGAGTGGGAGAGAGAGTCGGGGTGGGATCCGGAAAGGACCACGGGGCGGAAATCGAACCCGGGTCGCCGGCGCACAGCGCAGGCGCCCCAGCCAGCCGCGCCACAGCTGGGGCTGCTAATATTGCTTTGATCATTTTATTCAGACGAGAAAGATATGTTTAGATTCCCATGTGAAGAGTTTAGGAAAGAAAAACCTATTTTGAAACTTGCTTTGCCATTTTTTCTACTGTCCCGGACATACACACACACACACACACACAGCAATTTCCATACCATGAGTGCCGTGTGTGTATATGTGTATGTGTGTGTGTATGTGAGCTCGAAATTAACAATGTCCCAACGGTGTAACTATGTAACGACGCACTCGCACACACTTTCCTACAAGCTGTACGCATTTTTTTTAGTTTGTTTGAGTTTGCATGTTTGTTGCCATAGTGCACACACACACACACACACACACACACACACCCGAAATACACACAGACACACACAGCCAGAGCCCAGGAGATGTTGCAATGAGATGATGGCTGGAACGCTGTTCTTCTTCTCACCGCCACACACGCACACACACACACACACACACACCGCCAGAGCCCAGGAGATGTTGCGATGAGATGATGGCTGGAACGGTGTTCTTCCTCAGCTACCTCCATTATTCATGCCGTACACTACTCTGAATAATTCAGCTGCTACGCAGACACTCTCCTCTCCCTCCTCTTCTTCTCTCCTCTTTTATTCTCCTCTAGCCTCTTCTTCTCCTCCCCTTCTCAGCTCGCTACGCCAACACTCTCCTCTCCTCTTTAATTCTCGTCTAGTCTCTTCTTCTCCTCTCCTCTTCTCTTCCTCCTCCTTTCCAAGTGTTTTCCAAGACTCAAAAGAGCTTGTCCTAGTCTCTTCTTTCCTCCTCTTCTCTTCCTCCTCCTTTCCTCTCCATTCCCATCCTCCTCCTCCCCTCTCTCTCTCCCTCCTCCTCTCCAAGCATTGCATAGAAGATGACAGGCTAAATTGCTATTAAATCCGCTTAGCGTGACAATGCTGCGCAAATTTGTTCAAAACTGCTGCTTAAAGTTAACTCTGCTAAGGTCTTATCACAACATAGTCGAGTTTAGTATGCTTACTTACAGCTGCTTGTCAATTCCGTTACTCATGCAGGGCTCATTTTATTGACTCTGACACTGAATGTTTGCAAAATCCCGATGTAAATGGAAAAGTGTTTTCCAAGACTCAAAAGAGCTTGTCCCAAGGAGAAGTACGAACCTTTATTTTAACTAACTACATAGAAAATGTTATGAATTGCATCCACACATCAGCAGACAATCCTAACCCCCCACCACAAATTCAATCAAATTCTGTGGGAAACACTGCTGCTCCTCCTCTCTCTCTCTCTCTCTCTCTCTCCTCTCCTTTCTTGTCCTCCTCCTCTCCTCATCTCTCTCCTTTCTTTTCTCCTCCTCTCCTCTTCACACTTCACACCAGTGATCTGATCATCTGAAGGTGTTATCTGCAAATGATTCCTTAATGAGCAGCTGGGCTGCCATCATCACTGACGCCGCTAATCAGGCAGTGAGAAATGTCAGAGAAAGAGAAAGAACCCCCCACCCAACCCCTTCTCATTAGGTCAGGCACAGCTGTTAACATCTGTGTCTGCATCATGACATATCAGCTTAGACGAAAATAATGACCAGTAGAACTTTAGGAAATCCCATTCAAATCAATGGAGCGTTCTACTTGCATTGTGAAGAGCCATATAATAATAATTATTAATTCATATTGATGCAAATTACTTTCTTCCAAGACATAGAATTGCTCCATATGCTTCTCTTCAAAGATTTTGATTGCTTCAGATACACCATATATTTCTACTCCTTAAAACAGCCATATGGATGTTCAATAATTTCATGATATTAATAAAAGTACTGTTAACACAGTGCAAAGACGAGCAGAGTAAAGAGAAATGTTTTTATTTCTTAAAAAATAGTCTACCTTTTATAGAATGTAACTTTTGCACAAATATGCACTACATTTCAATTTAATGGTCCACGACTTGAACATTTCGTTTTGGCCCGGGG